>NC_069505.1:634150126-634375417 GCF_027579735.1 Bombina bombina | reverse complement strand
TAATCTTCGTATCCCTAATATTCCTATACTGACCTCACACACAGCTCTCACTGTACCATCCTGTACTGTATCTATCCCTAATATTCCTTATACTGACTCTCACACACAGCTCACTGTACCATCCGTACTGTATCTATCCCTAATATTCCTATACTGACCTCACACACAGCTCTCACTGTACCATCCTGTACTGTATCTATCCCTAATATTCTATACTGACTCACACACAGCTCTCACTGTACCATCCTGTACTGTATCTATCCCTAATATTCCTGTACTGACCTCACACACAGCTCTCACTGTACCTCCTGTACTGTATCTATCCCTAATATTCCTTACGACCTCACACACAGCTCTCACTGTACCATCCTGTACTGTATCTATCCCTAATATTCCTATATACTGACCTCACACACAGCTCTCACTGTACCATCCTGTACTGTATCTATCCCTAATATTCCTATACTGACCTCACACACAGCTCTCACTGTACCATCCTGTACTGTATCTATCCCTAATATTCCTATACTGACCTCACACACAGCTCTCACTGTACCATCCTGTACTGTATCTATCCCTAATATTCCTATTCTGACCTCACACAGTCTCACTGTACCATCCTGTACTGTATCTATCCTAATATCCTGTACTGACCTCACCACAGCGCTCACTGTACCATCCTGTACTGTATCTATCCCTAATATTCCTATACTGACCTCACACACGGCTCTCACTGTACCATCCTGTACTTTATCTATCCCTAATATTCCTATACTGACCTCACACACAGCTCTCACTGTACCATCCTGTACTGTATCTATCCCTAATATTCCATACTGACCTCACACACAGCTCTCACTGTACCATCCTGTACTGTATCTATCCCTAATATTCCTATACTGACCTCACACACAGCTCTCACTGTACCATCCTGTACTGTATCTATCCCTAATATTCCTATACTGACCTCACACACAGCTCTCACTGTACCATCCTGTACTGTATCTATCCCTAATATTCCTGTACTGACCTCACACACAGCTCTCACTGTTACATCCTGTACTGTATCTATCCCTAATATTCCTATACTGACCTCACACACAACTCTCACTGTACCATCCTGTACTGTATCTATCCCTAATATTCCTATACTGACCTCACACACAGCTCTCACTGTACCATCCTGTACTGTATCATCCCTAATTTCCTATACTGACCTCACACACACACTCTCACTGTACCATCCTGTACTGTATCTATCCAATATTCCTATACTGACCTCACACACAGCTCTCACTGTACCATCCTGTACTGTATCTATCCCTAATATTCCTATACTGACCTCACACACAGCTCTCACTGTACCATCCTGTACTGTATCTATCCTAATATTCCTACTGACCTCACACACAGCTCTCACTGTACCATCCTGTACTGTATCTATCCTAATATTCCTATACTGACCTCACACACAGCTCTCACTGTACCATCCTGTACTGTATCTATCCCTAATATTCCTATACTGACCTCACACAACTCTCTCACTGTACCATCCTGTACTGTATCTATCCCTAATATTCCTATACTGACCTCACACACAGCTCTCACTGTACCATCCTGTACTGTATCTATCCCTAATATTCCTATACTGACCTCACACACAGCTCACTGTACCATCCTGTACTGTATTATATCCCTAATATTCCTGTACTGACCTCACACACAGCTCTCACTGTACCATCCTGTACTGTATCTATCCCTAATATTCCTATACTGACCTCACACACAGCTCTCACTGTACCATCCTGTACTGTATCTATCCCTAATATTCCTATACTGACCTCACACACAGCTCTCACTGTACCATCCTGTACTGTATCTATCCCTAATATTCCTATACTGACCTCACACCACAGCTCTCACTGTACCATCCTGTACTGTATCTATCCCTAATATTCCTATACTGACCTCACACACAGCTCTCACTGTACCATCCTGTACTGTATCTATCCCTAATATTCCTGTATACTGACCTCACACACAGCTCTCACGTACCATCCTGTACTGTATCATCCCTAATATTCCTGTACTGACCTCACACACAGCTCTCACTGTACCATCCTGTACTGTATCTATCCCTAATATTCCTATACTGACCTCACACACAGCTCTCACTGTACCATCCTGTACTGTATCTATCCCTAATATTCCTATACTGACCTCACACACAGCTCTCACTGTACCATCCTGTACTGTATCTATCCCTAATATTCCTATACTGACCTCACACACAGCTCTCACTGTACCATCCTGTACTGTATCTATCCCTAATATTCCTATACTGACCTCACACACAGCTCTCACTGTACCATCCTGTACTGTATCTATCCCTAATATTCCTATACTGACCTCACACACAGCTCTCACTGTACCATCCTGTACTGTATCTATCCCTAATATTCCTATACTGACCTCACACACAGCTCTCACTGTACCATCCTGTACTGTATCTATCCCTAATATTCCTATACTGACCTCACACACCTCTCACTGTACCATCCTGTACTGTATCTATCCCTAATATTCCTATACTGACCTCACACACAGCTCTCACTGTACCATCCTGTACTGTATCTATCCCTAATATTCCTATACTGACCTCACACACAGCTCTCACTGTACCATCCTGTACTGTATCTATCCCTAATATTCCTATACTGACCTCACACACAGCTCTCACTGTACCATCCTGTACTGTATCTATCCCTAATATTCCTATACTGACCTCACACAGCTCTCACTGTACCTTCCTGTACTGTATCTATCCCTAATATTCCTATACTGACCTCACACACAGCTCTCACTGTACCATCCTGTACTGTATCTATCCCTAATATTCCTGTACTGACTCACACACAGCTCTCACTGTACCATCCTGTACTGTATCTATCCCTAATATTCCTATACTGACCTCACACACAGCTCTCACTGTACCATCCTGTACTGTATCTATCCCTAATATTCCTGTACTGACCTCACACACAGCTCTCACTGTACCATCCTGTACTGTATCTATCCCTAATATTCCTATACTGACCTCACACACAGCTCTCACTGTACCATCCTGTACTGTATCTATCCCTAATATTTCCTATACTGACCTCACACACAGCTCTCACTGTACCATCCTGTACTGTATCTATCCCTAATATTCCTATACTGACCTCACAACAGCTCTCACTGTACCATCCTGTACTGTATCTATCCCTAATATTCCTGTACTGACCTCACACACAGCTCTCACTGTACCATCCTGTACTGTATCTATCCCTAATATTCCTATACTGACCTCACACACAGCTCTCACTGTACCATCCTGTACTGTATCTATCCCTAATATTCCTATACTGACCTCACACACAGCTCTCACTGTACCATCCTGTACTGTATCTATCCCTAATATTCCTATACTGACCTCACCGGGTCCACACTGTACCATCCTGTACTGTATCTATCCCTAATATTCCTGTACTGACCTCACACACAGCTCTCACTGTACCATCCTGTACTGTATCTATCCCTAATATTCCTATACTGACCTCACACACAGCTCTCACTGTACCATCCTGTACTGTATCTATCCCTAATATTCCTATACTGACCTCACACAGCTCTCACTGTACCATCCTGTACTGTATCTATCCCTAATATTCCTGTACTGACCTCACACACAGCTCTCACTGTACCATCCTGTACTGTATCTATCCCTAATATTCCTATACTGACCTCACACACAGCTCTCACTGTACCATCCTGTACTGTATCTATCCCTAATATTCCTATACTGACCTCACACACAGCTCTCACTGTACCATCCTGTACTGTATCTATCCCTAATATTCCTGTACTGACCTCACACACAGCTCTCACTGTACCATCCTGTACTGTATCTATCCCTAATATTCCTATACTGACCTCACACACAGCTCTCACTGTACCATCCTGTACTGTATCTATCCCTAATATTCCTATACTGACCTCACACACAGCTCTCACTGTACCATCCTGTACTGTATCTATCCCTAATATTCCTATACTGACCTCACACACAGCTCTCACTGTACCATCCTGTACTGTATCTATCCCTAATATTCCTATACTGACCTCACACACAGCTCTCACTGTACCATCCTGTACTGTATCTATCCCTAATATTCCTATACTGACCTCACACACAGCTCTCACTGTACCATCCTGTACTGTATCTATCCCTAATATTCCTACTCTGACCTCACACACAGCTCTCACTGTACCATCCTGTACTGTATCTATCCCTAATATTCCTATACTGACCTCACACACAGCTCTCACTGTACCATCCTGTACTGTATCTATCCCTAATATTCCATACTGACCTCACACACAGCTCTCACTGTACCATCCTGTACTGTATCTATCCCTAATATTCCTGTACTGACCTCACACACAGCTCTCACTGTACCATCCTGTACTGTATCTATCCCTAATATTCCTATACTGACCTCACACACAGCTCTCACTGTACCATCCTGTACTGTATCTATCCCTAATATTCCTATACTGACCTCACACACAGCTCTCACTGTACCATCCTGTACTGTATCTATCCCTAATATTCCTATACTGACCTCACACACAGCTCTCACTGTACCATCCTGTACTGTATCTATCCCTAATATTCCTATACTGACCTCACACACAGCTCTCACTGTACCATCCTGTACTGTATCTATCCCTAATATTCCTATACTGACCTCACACACAGCTCTCACTGTACCATCCTGTACTGTATCTATCCCTAATATTCCTATACTGACCTCACACACAGCTCTCACTGTACCATCCTGTACTGTATCTATCCCTAATATTCCTATACTGACCTCACACACAGCTCTCACTGTACCATCCTGTACTGTATCTATCCCTAATATTCCTATACTGACCTCACACACAGCTCTCACTGTACCATCCTGTACTGTATCTATCCCTAATATTCCTATACTGACCCTCACACACAGCTCTCACTGTACCATCCTGTACTGTATCTATCCCTAATATTCCTATACTGACCTCACACACAGCTCTCACTGTACCATCCTGTACTGTATCTATCCCTAATATTCCTATACTGACCTCACACACAGCTCTCACTGTACCATCCTGTACTGTATCTATCATCCCTAATATTCCTGTACTGACCTCACACACAGCTCTCACTGTACCATCCTGTACTGTATCTATCCCTAATATTCCTATACTGACCTCACACACAGCTCTCACTGTACCATCCTGTACTGTATCTATCCCTAATATTCCTATACTGACCTCACACACAGCTCTCACTGTACCATCCTGTACTGTATCTATCCCTAATATTCCTATACTGACCTCACACACAGCTCTCACTGTACCATCCTGTACTGTATCTATCCCTAATATTCCTATACTGACCTCACACACAGCTCTCACTGTACCATCCTGTACTGTATCTATCCCTAATATTCCTATACTGACCTCACACACAGCTCTCACTGTACCATCCTGTACTGTATCTATCCCTAATATTCCTCTACTGACCTCACACACAGCTCTCACTGTACCATCCTGTACTGTATCTATCCCTAATATTCCTATACTGACCTCACACACAGCTCTCACTGTACCATCCTGTACTGTATCTATCCCTAATATTCCTGTACTGACCTCACACACAGCTCTCACTGTACCATCCTGTACTGTATCTATCCCTAATATTCCTGTACTGACCTCACACACAGCTCTCACTGTACCATCCTGTACTGTATCTATCCCTAATATTCCTATACTGACCTCACACACAGCTCTCACTGTACCATCCTGTACTGTATCTATCCCTAATATTCCTATCTGACCTCACACAGCTCTCACTGTACCATCCTGTACTGTATCTATCCCTAATATTCCTGTACTGACCTCACACACACACTCTCACTGTACCATCCTGTACTGTATCTATCCCTAATATTCCTGTACTGACCTCACACACAGCTCTCACTGTACCATCCTGTACTGTATCTATCCCTAATATTCCTGTACTGACCTCACACACAGCTCTCACTGTACCATCCTGTACTGTATCTATCCCTAATATTCCTATACTGACCTCACACACAGCTCTCACTGTACCATCCTGTACTGTATCTATCCCTAATATTCCTATACTGACCTCACACACAGCTCTCACTGTACCATCCTGTACTGTATCTATCCCTAATATTCCTATACTGACCTCACACACAGCTCTCACTGTACCATCCTGTACTGTATCTATCCCTAATATTCCTATACTGACCTCACACACAGCTCTCACTGTACCATCCTGTACTGTATCTATCCCTAATATTCCTATACTGACCTCACACACAGCTCTCACTGTACCATCCTGTACTGTATCTATCCCTAATATTCCTATACTGACCTCACACACAGCTCTCACTGTACCATCCTGTACTGTATCTATCCCTAATATTCCTATACTGACCTCACACACAGCTCTCACTGTACCATCCTGTACTGTATCTATCCCTAATATTCCTATACTGACCTCACACACAGCTCTCACTGTACCATCCTGTACTGTATCTATCCCTAATATTCCTATACTGACCTCACACACAGCTCTCACTGTACCATCCTGTACTGTATCTATCCCTAATATTCCTATACTGACCTCACACAGCTCTCACTGTACCATCCTGTACTGTATCTATCCCTAATATTCCTATACTGACCTCACACACAGCTCTCACTGTACCATCCTGTACTGTATCTATCCCTAATATTCCTATACTGACCTCACACACAGCTCTCACTGTACCATCCTGTACTGTATCTATCCCTAATATTCCTACTGACCTCACACACAGCTCTCTCACTGTACCATCCTGTACTGTATCTATCCCTAATATTCCTATACTGACCTCACACACAGCTCTCACTGTACCATCCTGTACTGTATCTATCCCTAATATTCCTATACTGACCTCACACACAGCTCTCACTGTACCATCCTGTACTGTATCTATCCCTAATATTCCTATACTGACCTCACACACAGCTCTCACTGTACCATCCTGTACTGTATCTATCCCTAATATTCCTATACTGACCTCACACACAGCTCTCACTGTACCATCCTGTACTGTATCTATCCCTAATATTCCTATACTGACCTCACACACAGCTCTCACTGTACTATCCTGTACTGTATCTATCCCTAATATTCCTATACTGACCTCACACACAGATCTCACTGTACCATCCTGTACTGTATCTATCCCTAATATTCCTATACTGACCTCACACACAGCTCTCACTGTACCATCCTGTACTGTATCTATCCCTAATATTCCTATACTGACCTCACACACAGCTCTCACTGTACCATCCTGTACTGTATCTATCCCTAATATTCCTATACTGACCTCACACACAGCTCTCACTGTACCATCCTGTACTGTATCTATCCCTAATATTCCTATACTGACCTCACACACAGCTCTCACTGTACCATCCTGTACTGTATCTATCCCTAATATTTCCTAATATTCCTATACTGACCTCACACACAGCTCTCACTGTACCATCCTGTACTGTATCTATCCCTAATATTCCTATGACCTCACACACAGCTCTCACTGTACCATCCTGTACTGTATCTATCCCTAATATTCCTGTACTGACCTCACACACAGCTCTCACTGTACCATCCTGTACTGTATCTATCCCTAATATTCCTATACTGACCTCACACACAGCTCTCACTGTACCATCCTGTACTGTATCTATCCCTAATATTCCTACTGACCTCACACACAGCTCTCACTGTACCATCCTGTACTGTATCTATCCCTAATATTCCTATACTGACCTCACACACAGCTCTCACTGTACCATCCTGTACTGTATCTATCCCTAATATTCCTATACTGACCTCACACACAGCTCTCACTGTACCATCCTGTACTGTATCTATCCCTAATATTCCTATACTGACCTCACACACAGCTCTCACTGTACCATCCTGTACTGTATCTATCCCTAATATTCCTATACTGACCTCACACACAGCTCTCACTGTACCATCCTGTACTGTATCTATCCCTAATATTCCTATACTGACCTCACACACAGCTCTCACTGTACCATCCTGTACTGTATCTATCCCTAATATTCCTATACTGACCTCACACACAGCTCTCACTGTACCATCCTGTACTGTATCTATCCCTAATATTCCTATTCCTGACTGACCTCACACACAGCTCTCACTGTACCATCCTGTACTGTATCTATCCCTAATATTCCTATACTGACCTCACACACAGCTCTCACTGTACCATCCTGTACTGTATCTATCCCTAATATTCCTATACTGACCTCACACACAGCTCTCACTGTACCATCCTGTACTGTATCTATCCCTAATATTCCTACTGACCTCACACACAGCTCTCACTGTACCATCCTGTACTGTATCTATCCCTAATATTCCTATACTGACCTCACACAGCTCTCACTGTACCATCCTGTACTGTATCTATCCCTAATATTCCTATACTGACCTCACACACAGCTCTCACTGTACCATCCTGTACTGTATCTATCCCTAATATTCCTGTACTGACCTCACACACAGCTCTCACTGTACCATCCTGTACTGTATCTATCCCTAATATTCCTATACTGACCTCACACACAGCTCTCACTGTACCATCCTGTACTGTATCTATCCCTAATATTCCTATACTGACCTCACACACAGCTCTCACTGTACCATCCTGTACTGTATCTATCCCTAATATTCCTATACTGACCTCACACACAGCTCTCACTGTACCATCCTGTACTGTATCTATCCCTAATATTCCTATACTGACCTCACACACAGCTCTCACTGTACCATCCTGTACTGTATCTATCCCTAATATTCCTATACTGACCTCACACACAGCTCTCACTGTACCATCCTGTACTGTATCTATCCCTAATATTCCTATACTGACCTCACACACAGCTCTCACTGTACCATCCTGTACTGTATCTATCCCTAATATTCCTATACTGACCTCACACACAGCTCTCACTGTACCATCCTGTACTGTATCTATCCCTAATATTCCTATACTGACCTCACACACAGCTCTCACTGTACCATCCTGTACTGTATCTATCCCTAATATTCCTATACTGACCTCACACACAGCTCTCACTACACCATCCTGTACTGTATCTATCCCTAATATTCCTATACTGACCTCACACACAGCTCTCACTGTACCATCCTGTACTGTATCTATCCCTAATATTCCTATACTGACCTCACACACAGCTCTCACTGTACCATCCTGTACTGTATCTATCCCTAATATTCCTATACTGACCTCACACACAGCTCTCACTGTACCATCCTGTACTGTATCTATCCCTAATATTCCTATACTGACCTCACACACAGCTCTCACTGTACCATCCTGTACTGTATCTATCCCTAATATTCCTATACTGACCTCACACACAGCTCTCACTGTACCATCCTGTACTGTATCTATCCCTAATATTCCTATACTGACCTCACACACAGCTCTCACTGTACCATCCTGTACTGTATCTATCCCTAATATTCCTATACTGACCTCACACACAGCTCTCACTGTACCATCCTGTACTGTATCTATCCCTAATATTCCTATACTGACCTCACACACAGCTCTCACTGTACCATCCTGTACTGTATCTATCCCTAATATTCCTATACTGACCTCACACACAGCTCTCACTGTACCATCCTGTACTGTATCTATCCCTAATATTCCTGTACTGACCTCACACACAGCTCTCACTGTACCATCCTGTACTGTATCTATCCCTAATATTCCTATACTGACCTCACACACAGCTCTCACTGTACCATCCTGTACTGTATCTATCCCTAATATTCCTATACTGACCTCACACACAGCTCTCACTGTACCATCCTGTACTGTATCTATCCCTAATATTCCTACTGACCTCACACACAGCTCTCACTGTACCATCCTGTACTGTATCTATCCCTAATATTCCTGTACTGACCTCACACACAGCTCTCACTGTACCATCCTGTACTGTATCTATCCCTAATATTCCTACTGACCTCACACACAGCTCTCACTGTACCATCCTGTACTGTATCTATCCCTAATATTCCTATACTGACCTCACACACAGCTCTCACTGTACCATCCTGTACTGTATCTATCCCTAATATTCCTATACTGACCTCACACACAGCTCTCACTGTACATCCATCCTACTGTATCTATCCCTAATATTCCTATACTGACCTCACACACAGCTCTCACTGTACCATCCTGTACTGTATCTATCCCTAATATTCCTATACTGACCTCACACACAGCTCTCACTGTACCATCCTGTACTGTATCTATCCCTAATATTCCTATACTGACCTCACACACAGCTCTCACTGTACCATCCTGTACTGTATCTATCCCTAATATTCCTATACTGACCTCACACACAGCTCTCACTGTACCATCCTGTACTGTATCTATCCCTAATATTCCTATACTGACCTCACACACAGCTCTCACTGTACCATCCTGTACTGTATCTATCCCTAATATTCCTATACTGACCTCACACACAACTCTCACTGTACCATCCTGTACTGTATCTATCCCTAATATTCCTATACTGACCTCACACACAGCTCTCACTGTACCATCCTGTACTGTATCTATCCCTAATATTCCTATACTGACCTCACACACAACTCTCACTGTACCATCCTGTACTGTATCTATCCCTAATATTCCTATACTGACCTCACACACAGCTCTCACTGTACCATCCTGTACTGTATCTATCCCTAATATTCCTATACTGACCTCACACACAGCTCTCACTGTACCATCCTGTACTGTATCTATCCCTAATATTCCTATACTGACCTCACACACAGCTCTCACTGTACCATCCTGTACTGTATCTATCCCTAATATTCCTATACTGACCTCACACAACTCTCACTGTACCATCCTGTACTGTATCTATCCCTAATATTCCTATACTGACCTCACACACAGCTCTCACTGTACCATCCTGTACTGTATCTATCCCTAATATTCCTATACTGACCTCACACACAGCTCTCACTGTACCATCCTGTACTGTATCTATCCCTAATATTCCTATACTGACCTCACACACAGCTCTCACTGTACCATCCTGTACTGTATCTATCCCTAATATTCCTATACTGACCTCACACACAGCTCTCACTGTACCATCCTGTACTGTATCTATCCCTAATATTCCTATACTGACCTCACACACAGCTCTCACTGTACCATCCTGTACTGTATCTATCCCTAATATTCCTATACTGACCTCACACACAGCTCTCACTGTACCATCCTGTACTGTATCTATCCCTAATATTCCTATACTGACCTCACACACAGCTCTCACTGTACCATCCTGTACTGTATCTATCCCTAATATTCCTGTACTGACCTCACACACAGCTCTCACTGTACCATCCTGTACTGTATCTATCCCTAATATTCCTATACTGACCTCACACACAGCTCTCACTGTACCATCCTGTACTGTATCTATCCCTAATATTCCTATACTGACCTCACACACAGCTCTCACTGTACCATCCTGTACTGTATCTATCCCTAATATTCCTATACTGACCTCACACACAGCTCTCACTGTACCATCCTGTACTGTATCTATCCCTAATATTCCTATACTGACCTCACACACAGCTCTCACTGTACCATCCTGTACTGTATCTATCCCTAATATTCCTATACTGACCTCACACACAGCTCTCACTGTACCATCCTGTACTGTATCTATCCCTAATATTCCTATACTGACCTCACACACAGCTCTCACTGTACCATCCTGTACTGTATCTATCCCTAATATTCCTATACTGACCTCACACACAGCTCTCACTGTACCATCCTGTACTGTATCTATCCCTAATATTCCTATACTGACCTCACACAGCTCTCACTGTACCATCCTGTACTGTATCTATCCCTAATATTCCTATACTGACCTCACACACAGCTCTCACTGTACCATCCTGTACTGTATCTATCCCTAATATTCCTATACTGACCTCACACACAGCTCTCACTGTACCATCCTGTACTGTATCTATCCCTAATATTCCTGTACTGACCTCACACACAGCTCTCACTGTACCATCCTGTACTGTATCTATCCCTAATATTCCTATACTGACCTCACACACAGCTCTCACTGTACCATCCTGTACTGTATCTATCCCTAATATTCCTATACTGACCTCACACACAGCTCTCACTGTACCATCCTGTACTGTATCTATCCCTAATATTCCTATACACCTCACACACAGCTCTCACTGTACCATCCTGTACTGTATCTATCCCTAATATTCCTATACTGACCTCACACACGCTCTCACTGTACCATCCTGTACTGTATCTATCCCTAATATTCCTATACTGACCTCACACACAGCTCTCACTGTACCATCCTGTACTGTATCTATCCCTAATATTCCTATACTGACCTCACACACAGCTCTCACTGTACCATCCTGTACTGTATCTATCCCTAATATTCCTACTGACCTCACACACAGCTCTCACTGTACCATCCTGTACTGTATCTATCCCTAATATTCCTATACTGACCTCACACACAGCTCTCACTGTACCATCCTGTACTGTATCTATCCCTAATATTCCTATACTGACCTCACACACAGCTCTCACTGTACCATCCTGTACTGTATCTATCCCTAATATCCTATACTGACCTCACACACAGCTCTCACTGTACCATCCTGTACTGTATCTATCCCTAATATTCCTATACTGACCTCACACACCGCTCTCACTGTACCATCCTGTACTGTATCTATCCCTAATATTCCTATACTGACCTCACACACAGCTCTCACTGTACCATCCTGTACTGTATCTATCCCTAATATTCCTATACTGACCTCACACACAGCTCTCACTGTACCATCCTGTACTGTATCTATCCCTAATATTCCTATACTGACCTCACACACAGCTCTCACTGTACCATCCTGTACTGTATCTATCCCTAATATTCCTATACTGACCTCACACACAGCTCTCACTGTACCATCCTGTACTGTATCTATCCCTAATATTCCTATACTGACCTCACACACAGCTCTCACTGTACCATCCTGTACTGTATCTATCCCTAATATTCCTATACTGACCTCACACACAGCTCTCACTGTACCATCCTGTACTGTATCTATCCCTAATATTCCTAACTGACCTCACACACAGCTCTCACTGTACCATCCTGTACTGTATCTATCCCTAATATTCCTATACTGACCTCACACACAGCTCTCACTGTACCATCCTGTACTGTATCTATCCCTAATATTCCTATACTGACCTCACACACAGCTCTCACTGTACCATCCTGTACTGTATCTATCCCTAATATTCCTATACTGACCTCACACACACTCTCTCTGTACCATCCTGTACTGTATCTATCCCTAATATTCCTATACTGACCTCACACACAGCTCTCACTGTACCATCCTGTACTGTATCTATCCCTAATATTCCTATACTGACCTCACACACAGCTCTCACTGTACCATCCTGTACTGTATCTATCCCTAATATTCCTATACTGACCTCACACACAGCTCTCACTGTACCATCCTGTACTGTATCTATCCCTAATATTCCTATACTGACCTCACACACAGCTCTCACTGTACCATCCTGTACTGTATCTATCCCTAATATTCCTTACTGACCTCACACACAGCTCTCACTGTACCATCCTGTACTGTATCTATCCCTAATATTCCTCTACTGACCTCACACACAGCTCTCACTGTACCATCCTGTACTGTATCTATCCCTAATATTCCTATACTGACCTCACACACAGCTCTCACTGTACCATCCTGTACTGTATCTATCCCTAATATTCCTATACTGACCTCACACACAGCTCTCACTGTACCATCCTGTACTGTATCTATCCCTAATATTCCTATACTGACCTCACACACAGCTCTCACTGTACCATCCTGTACTGTATCTATCCCTAATATTCCTATACTGACCTCACACACAGCTCTCACTGTACCATCCTGTACTGTATCTATCCCTAATATTCCTATACTGACCTCACACACAGCTCTCACTGTACCATCCTGTACTGTATCTATCCCTAATATTCCTATACTGACCTCACACACAGCTCTCACTGTACCATCCTGTACTGTATCTATCCCTAATATTCCTATACTGACCTCACACACAGCTCTCACTGTACCATCCTGTACTGTATCTATCCCTAATATTCCTATACTGACCTCACACACAGCTCTCACTGTACCATCCTGTACTGTATCTATCCCTAATATTCCTATACTGACCTCACACACAGCTCTCACTGTACCATCCTGTACTGTATCTATCCCTAATATTCCTACTGACCTCACACACAGCTCTCACTGTACCATCCTGTACTGTATCTATCCCTAATATTCCTATACTGACCTCACACACAGCTCTCACTGTACCATCCTGTACTGTATCTATCCCTAATATTCCTCTACTGACCTCACACACAGCTCTCACTGTACCATCCTGTACTGTATCTATCCCTAATATTCCTATACTGACCTCACACACAGCTCTCACTGTACCATCCTGTACTGTATCTATCCCTAATATTCCTATACTGACCTCACACACAGCTCTCACTGTACCATCCTGTACTGTATCTATCCCTAATATTCCTATACTGACCTCACACACAGCTCTCACTGTACCATCCTGTACTGTATCTATCCCTAATATTCCTATACTGACCTCACACACAGCTCTCACTGTACCATCCTGGTACTGTATCTATCCCTAATATTCCTATACTGACCTCACACACAGCTCTCACTGTACCATCCTGTACTGTATCTCTATCCTATATATTCTTTACTGAAGTCACATCACAGCTCTCACTGTACCATCCTGTAATGTATCTATCCCTATATGCCTGTATTCTGACCTCCACACACGACTCTTCACTGTACCATCCTGTACTGTATCTATCCCCTAATATTCCTGATACTGACGTCACCCACACCAGCTCTCACTGTACCATCCTGTACTGTATCTATCCCTAATATTCCTGTACTGACCTCACACACAGCTCTCACTGTACCATCCTGTACTGTATCTATCCCTAATATTCCTATACTGACCTCACACACAGCTCTCACTGTACGCCATCCTCGTACTGTATCTATCCCTAATATTCCTATACTGACCTCACACACCAGCTCTCGACTGTACCATCCCTGTAATGTATCTATCCCTAATATTCCTATACTGACCTCACACACAACTCTCACTGTACATCCTGTACTGTATCTATCCCTAATATTCCTTATTACTGACCTCACACACAGCTCTCACTGTACCATCCTGTACTGTATCTATCCCTAATATTCCTATACTGACCTCACACACAGCTCTCACTGTACCATCCTGTACTGTATCTATCCCTAATATTCCTATACTGACCTCACACACACTCTCACTGTACCATCCTGTACTGTATCTATCCCTAATATTCCTATACTGACCTCACACACAGCTCTCACTGTACCATCCTGTACTGTATCTATCACTAATATTCCTATACTGACCTCACACACAGCTCTCACTGTACCATCCTGTACTGTATCTATCCCTAATATTCCTGTACTGACCTCACACACAGCTCTCACTGTACCATCCTGTACTGTATCTATCCCTAATATTCCTATACTGACCTCACACACAGCTCTCACTGTACCATCCTGTACTGTATCTATCCCTAATAGTCCTATACTGACCTCACACACAGCTCTCACTGTACCATCCTGTACTGTATCTATCCCTAATATTCCTGTACTGACCTCACACTACACACACTCTCACTGTACCATCCTGTACTGTATCTATCCCTAATATTCCTAGTACTGACCTCACACACAGCTTCACTGTACATCCTGTACTGTATCTATCCCTAATATTCCTATACTGACCTCACACACAGCTCTCACTGTACCATCCTGTACTGTATCTATCCCTAATATTCCTATACTGACCTCACACACAGCTCACACAGCTCTCACTGTACCATCCTGTACTGTATCTATCCCTAGATATTCCTATACTGACCTCACACACAGCTCTCACTGTACCATCCTGTACTGTATCTATCCCTAAGTATTCCTATACTGACCCTCACACACAGCTCTCACTGTACCATCCTGGACTGTATCTATCCCTAATATTCCTGTACTGACCTCACACACAGCTCTCACTGTACCATCCTGTACTGTATCTATCCCTAATAGTTCCTATACTGACCTCACACACAGCTCTCACTGTACCATCGCTGTACTGTATCTATCCCTAATATTCCTATACTGACCTCACACACAGCTCTCACTGTACCATCCTGTACTGTGTCTATCCCTAATATTCCTGTACTGACCTCACACACAGCTCTCACTGTACCATCCTGTACTGTATCTATCCCTAATATTCCTGTACTGACCTCACACACAGCTCTCACTGTACCATCCTGTACTGTATCTATCCCTAATATTCCTATACTGACCTCACACACAGCTCTCACTGTACCATCCTTGTACTGTATCTATCCCTAATATTCCTGTACTGACCTCACACACAGCTCTCACTGTACCATCCTGTACTGTATCTATCCCTAATATCCTGTACTGACCTCACACACACACTCTCACTGTACCATCCTGTACTGTATCTATCCCTAATATTCCTATACTGACCTCACACACAGCTCTCACTGTACCATCCTGTACTGTATCTATCCCTAATATTCCTATACTGACCTCACCCACAGCTCTCACTGTACCATCCTGTACTGTATCTATCCCTAATATTCCTGTACTGACCTCACACACAGCTCTCACTGTACCATCCTGTACTGTATCTATCCCTAATATTCCTGTACTGACCTCACACACAGCTCTCACTGTACCATCCTGTACTGTATCTATCCCTAATATTCCTATACTGACCTCACACACAGCTCTCACTGTACCATCCTGTACTGTATCCTCCCTAATATTCCTATACTGACCTCACAACAGCTCTCACTGTACCATCCTGTACTGTATCTATCCCTAATATTCCTATACTGACCTCACACACGGCTCTCACTGTACCATCCTGTACTGTATCTATCCCTAATATTCCTTTACTGACCTCACACACAGCTCTCACTGTACCATCCTGTACTGTATCTATCCCTAATATTCCTGTACTGACCTCACACAGCTCTCACTTATACCATCCTGTACTGTATCTATCCCTAATATTCCTGATACTGACCTCACACACACAGCTCTCACTGTACCATCCTGTACTGTATCTATCCCTAATATTCCTATACTGACCTCACACACAGCTCTCACTGTACCATCCTGTACTGTATCTATCCCGTAATATTCCTATACTGACCTCACACACAGCTCTCACTGTACCATCCTGTACTGTATCTATCCCTAATATTCCTATACTGACCTCACACACAGCTCTCACTGTACCATCCTGTACTGTATCTATCCCTAATATTTCCTATACTGACCTCACACAAAGCTCTCACTGTACCATCCTGTACTGTATCTATCCCTAATATTCCTATACTGACCTCACACACAGCTCGCACTGTACCATCCTGTACTGTATCTATCCCTAATATTCCTATACTGACCTCACACACAGCTCTCACTGTACCATCCTGTACTGTATCTATCCCTAATATTCCTGTACTGACCTCACACACAGCTCTCACTGTACCATCCTGTACTGTATCTATCCCTAATATTCCTATACTGACCTCACACACAGCTCTCACTGTACCATCCTGTACTGTATCTATCCCTAATATTCCTATACTGACCTCACACACAGCTCTCACTGTACTATCCTGTACTGTATCTATCCCTAATATTCCTATACTGACCTCACACACAGCTCTCACTGTACCATCCTGTACTGTATCTATCCCTAATATTCTTACACTGACCTCACACACAGCTCTCACTGTACCATCCTGTACTGTATCTATCCCTAATATTCCTGTACTGACCTCACACACAGCTCTCACTGTACCATCCTGTACTGTATCTATCCCTAATATTCCTATACTGACCTCACACACAGCTCTCACTGTACCATCCTGTACTTTATCTATCCCTAATATTCCTGTACTGACCTCACACACAGCTCTCACTGTACCATCCTGTACTGTATCTATCCCTAATATTCCTGTACTGACCTCACACACAGCTCTCACTGTACCATCCTGTACTGTATCTATCCCTAATATTCCTATACTGACCTCACACACACAACTCTCACTGTACCATCCTGTACTGTATCTATCCGTAATATTCCTATACTGACCTCACACACAGCTCTCACTGTACCATCCTGTACTGTATCTATCCCTAATATTCCTGTACTGACCTCACACACAGCTCTCACTGTACCATCCTGTACTGTATCTATCCCTAATATTCCTATACTGACCTCACACACAGCTCTCACTGTACCATCCTGTACTGTATCTATCCCTAATATTCCTATACTGACCTCACACACAGCTCTCACTGTACCATCCTGTACTGTATCTATCCCTAATATTCCTGTACTGACCTCACACACAACTCTCACTGTACCATCCTGTACTGTATCTATCCCTAATATTCCTATACTGACCTCACACAGCTCTCACTGTACCATCCTGTACTGTATCTATCCCTAATATTCCTATACTGACCTCACACACAGCTCTCACTGTACCATCCTGTACTGTATCTATCCCTAATATTCCTGTACTGACCTCACACACAGCTCTCACTGTACCATCCTGTACTGTATCTATCCCTAATATTCCTATACTGACCTCACACACAGCTCTCACTGTACCATCCTGTACTGTATCTATCCCTAATATTCCTATACTGACCTCACACACACAGCTCTCACTGTACCATCCTGTACTGTATCTATCCCTAATATTCCTGTACTGACCTCACACACAGCTCTCACTGTACCATCCTGTACTGTATCTATCCCTAATATTCCTATACTGACCTCACACACAGCTCTCACTGTACCATCCTGTACTTTATATATCCCTAATATTCCTATACTGACCTCACACACAGCTCTCACTGTACCATCCTGTACTGTATCTATCCCTAATATTCCTATACTGACCTCACACACAGCTCTCACTGTACCATCCTGTACTGTATCTATCCCTAATATTCCTATACTGACCTCACACACAGCTCTCACTGTACCATCCTGTACTGTATCTATCCCTAATATTCCTATACTGACCTCACACACAGCTCTCACTGTACCATCTTGTACTGTATCTATCCCTAATATTCCTGTACTGACCTCACACAGCTCTCACTGTACCATCCTGTTACTGTATCTATCCCTATATATCCTAGTACTGGACCTCACACTACAGCTCTCACTGTACCATCCTGTACTGTATCTATCCCATAATATTCCCTATACTGACCTCACACACAGCTCTCACTGTACCATCCTGTACTGTATCTATCCCTATATTCCTGTACTGACCTCACACACAGCTCTCACTGTACCATCCTGTACTGTATCTATCCCTAATATTCCTATACTGACCTCACACACAGCTCTCACTGTACCATCCTGTACTGTATCTATCCCTAATATTCCTGTACTGACATCACACACAGCTCTCACTGTATGCATCCTGTACTGTATCTATCCCTAATATTCCTGTACTGACATCACACACGGCTCTCACTGTACCATCCTGTACTGTATCTATCCCTAATATTCCTGTACTGACCTCACACACAGCTCTCACTGTACCATCCTGTACTGTATCTATCCCTAATATTCCTATACTGACCTCACACACAGCTCTCACTGTACCATCCTGTACTGTATCTATCCCTAATATTCCTATACTGACCTCAACACAGCTCTCACTGTACCATCCTGTACTGTATCTATCCCTAATATTCCTATACTGACCTCACACACAGCTCTCACTGTACCATCCTGTACTGTATCTATCCCTAATATTCCTATACTGACCTCACACACACAGCTCTCACTGTACCATCCTGTACTGTATCTATCCCTAATATTCCTATACTGACCTCACACACAGCTCTCACTGTACCATCCTGTACTGTATCTATCCCTAATATTCCTATACTGACCTCACACACAGCTCTCACTGTACCATCCTGTACTGTATCTATCCCTAATATTCCTATACTGACTCACACACAGCTCTCACTGTACCATCCTGTACTGTATCTATCCCTAATATTCCTATACTGACCTCACACACAGCTCTCACTGTACCATCCTGTACTGTATCTATCCCTAATATTCCTATATACCTGACGACCACACACAGCTCTCACTGTACCATCCTGTACTGTATCTATCCCTAATATTCCTGTACTGACCTCACACACAGCTCTCACTGTACCATCCTGTACTGTATCTATCCCTAATATTCCTATACTGACCTCACACACAGCTCTCACTGTACCATCCTGTACTGTATCTATCCCTAATATTCCTGTACTGACCTCACACACAGCTCTCACTGTACCAATCCTGTACTGTATCTATCCTAATATTCCTATACTGACCTCACACACAGCTCTTACTGTACCATCCTGTACTGTATCTATCCCTAAATATTCCTGTACTGGACCTCACACACAGCTCTCACTGTACCATCCTGTACTGTATCTATCCCTAATATTCCTATACTGACCTCACACACAGCTCTCACTGTACCATCCTGTACTGTAACTATCCCTAATATACCTATACTGACCTCACACACAGCTCTCACTGTACCATCCTGTACTGTATCTATCCCTATATTCCTATACTGACCTCACACAGCTCTCACTGTACCATCCTGTACTGTATCTATCCCTAATATTCCTATACTGACCTCACACACAGCTCTCACTGTACCATCCTGTACTGTATCTATCCCTAATATTCCTATACTGACCTCACACACAGCTCTCACTGTACCATCCTGTACTGTATCTATCCCCTAATATTCCTATACTGACCTCAACACACAGCTCTCACTATACCATCCTGTCCTGTATCTATCCCTAATTATTCCTATACTGACCTCACACACAGCTCTCACTGTACCATCCTGTACTGTATCTATCCCTAATATTCCTATACTGACCTCACACACAGCTCTCACTGTACCAACCTGTACTGTATCTATCCCTAATATTCCTATACTGACCTCACACACAGCTCTCACTGTACCATCCGTACTGTATCTATCCCTAATATTCCTATACTGACCTCACACACAGCTCTCACTGTACCATCCTGTACTGTATCTATCCCTAATATTCCTATACTGACCTCACACACAGCTCTCACTTACCAACCTGTACTGTATCGTATCCCTAATATCCTTATACTGACCTCACACACAGCTCTTCACTGTACCATCCTGTACTGTATCTATCCTAATATTCCTATACTGACCTCACACACAGCTCTCACTGTACCATCCTGTACTGTATCTATCCCTAATATTCCTGTACTGACCTCACACACAGCTCTCACTGTACCATCCTGTACTGTTTCTATCCCTAATATTCCTATACTGACCTCACACACAGCTCTCACTGTACCATCCTATACTGTATCTATCCTAATATTCCTATACTGACCTCACACACAGCTCTCACTGTACCATCCTGTACTGTATCTATCCCTAATATTCCTATACTGACCTCACACACAGCTCTCACTGTACCATCCTGTACTGTATCTATCCCTATATTCCTATACTGACCTCACACACAGCTCTCACTGTACCATCCTGTACTGTATCTATCCCTAATATTCCTATACTGACCTCACACACAGCTCTCACTGTACCATCCTGTACTGTATCTATCCCTAATATTCCTATACTGACCTCACACACAGCTCTCACTGTACCATCCTGTACTGTATCTATCCCTAATATTCCTATACTGACCTCACACACAGCTCTCACTGTACCATCCTGTACTGTATCTATCCCTAATATTCCTATACTGACCTCACACACAGCTCTCACTGTACCATCCTGTACTGTATCTATCCCTAATATTCCTATACTGACCTCACACACAGCTCTCACTGTACCATCCTGTACTGTATCTATCCCTAATATTCCTATACTGACCTCACACACAGCTCTCACTGTACCATCCTGTACTGTATCTATCCCTAATATTCCTATACTGACCTCACACACAGCTCTCACTGTACCATCCTGTACTGTATCTATCCCTAATATTCCTATACTGACCTCACACACAGCTCTCACTGTACCATCTGTACTGTATCTATCCCTAATATTCCTGTACTGACCTCACACACAGCTCTCACTGTACCATCCTGTACTGTATCTATCCCTAATATTCCTATACTGACCTCACACACAGCTCTCACTGTACCATCCTGTACTGTATCTATCCCTAATATTCCTATACTGACCTCACACACAGCTCTCACTGTACCATCCTGTACTGTATCTATCCATAATATTCCTATACTGACCTCACACAGCTCTCACTGTACCATCCTGTACTGTATCTATCCCTAATATTCCTATACTGACCTCACACACAGCTCTCACTGTACCATCCTGTACTGTATCTATCCCTAATATTCCTGTACTGACCTCACACACAGCTCTCACTGTACCATCCTGTACTGTATCTATCCCTAATATTCCTGTACTGACCTCACACACAGCTCTCACTGTACCATCCTGTACTGTATCTATCCCTAATATTCCTGTACTGACCTCACACACAGCTCTCACTGTACCATCCTGTACTGTATCTATCCCTAATATTCCTATACTGACCTCACACACACAGCTCTCACTGTACCATCCTGTACTGTATCTATCCCTAATATTCCTATACTGACCTCACACACAGCTCTCACTGTACCATCCTGTACTGTATCTATCCGTAATATTCCTATACTGACCTCACACACAGCTCTCACTGTACCATCCTGTACTGTATCTATCCCTAATATTCCTATACTGACCTCACACACAGCTCTCACTGTACCATCCTGTACTGTATCTATCCCTAATATTCCTATACTGACCTCACACACAGCTCTCACTGTACCATCCTGTACTGTATCTATCCCTAATATTCCTGTACTGACCTCACACACAGCTCTCACTGTACCATCCTGTACTGTATCTATCCCTAATATTCCTATACTGACCTCACACACACAGCTCTCACTGTACCATCCTGTACTGTATCTATCCCTAATATTCCTATACTGACCTCACACACAGCTCTCACTGTACCATCCTGTACTTTATATATCCCTAATATTCCTATACTGACCTCACACACAGCTCTCACTGTACCATCCTGTACTGTATCTATCCCTAATATTCCTATACTGACCTCACACACAGCTCTCACTGTACCATCCTGTACTGTATCTATCCCTAATATTCCTGTACTGACCTCACACACAGCTCTCACTGTACCATCCTGTACTGTATCTATCCCTAATATTCCTATACTGACCTCACACACAGCTCTCACTGTACCATCCTGTACTGTATCTATCCCTAATATTCCTATACTGACCTCACACACAGCTCTCACTGTACCATCCTGTACTGTATCTATCCCTAATATTCCTATACTGACCTCACACACACAGCTCTCACTGTACCATCCTGTACTGTATCTATCCCGTAATATTCCTATACTGACCTCACACACAGCTCTCACTGTACCATCCTGTACTGTATCTATCCCTAATATTCCTGTACTGACCTCACACACAGCTCTCACTGTACCATCCTGTACTGTATCTATCCCTAATATTCCTATACTGACCTCACACACAGCTCTCACTGTACCATCCTGTACTGTATATATCCCTAATATTCCTATACTGACCTCACACACAGCTCTCACTGTACCATCCTGTACTGTATCTATCCCTAATATTCCTATACTGACCTCACACACAGCTCTCACTGTACCATCCTGTACTGTATCTATCCCTAATATTCCTGTACTGACCTCACACACAGCTCTCACTGTACCATCCTGTACTGTATCTATCCCTAATATTCCTATACTGACCTCACACAGCTCTCACTGTACCATCCTGTACTGTATCTATCCCTAATATTCCTATACTGACCTCACACACAGCTCTCACTGTACCATCCTGTACTGTATCTATCCCTAATATTCCTATACTGACCTCACACACACAACTCTCACTGTACCATCCTGTACTGTATCTATCCGTAATATTCCTATACTGACCTCACACACAGCTCTCACTGTACCATCCTGTACTGTATCTATCCCTAATATTCCTGTACTGACCTCACACACAGCTCTCACTGTACCATCCTGTACTGTATCTATCCCTAATATTCCTATACTGACCTCACACACAGCTCTCACTGTACCATCCTGTACTGTATCTATCCCTAATATTCCTATACTGACCTCACACACAGCTCTTACTGTACCATCCTGTACTGTATCTATCCCTAATATTCCTGTACTGACCTCACACACAGCTCTCACTGTACCATCCTGTATTGTATCTATCCCTAATATTCCTGTACTGACCTCACACACAGCTCTCACTGTACCATCCTGTACTGTATCTATCCCTAATATTCCTATACTGACCTCACACACACAGCTCTCACTGTACCATCCTGTACTGTATCTATCCCTAATATTCCTGTACTGACCTCACACACAGCTCTCACTGTACCATCCTGTACTGTATCTATCCCTAATATTCCTGTACTGACCTCACACACAGCTCTCACTGTACCATCCTGTACTGTATCTATCCCTAATATTCCTATACTGACCTCACACACAGCTCTCACTGTACCATCCTGTACTTTATCTATCCCTAATATTCCTATACTGACCTCACACACAGCTCTCACTGTACCATCCTGTACTGTATCTATCCCTAATATTCCTATACTGACCTCACACACAGCTCTCACTGTACCATCCTGTACTGTATCTATCCCTAATATTCCTATACTGACCTCACACACAGCTCTCACTGTACCATCCTGTACTGTATCTATCCCTAATATTCCTATACTGACCTCACACACAGCTCTCACTGTACCATCCTGTACTGTATCTATCCCTAATATTCCTGTACTGACCTCACACAGCTCTCACTGTACCATCCTGTACTGTATCTATCCCTAATATTCCTGTACTGACCTCACACACAGCTCTCACTGTACCATCCTGTACTGTATCTATCCCTAATATTCCTATACTGACCTCACACTCACTGCTCTCACCTGTAACCATTCCTGTACTGTATCTATCCCTAATATTCCTATAGTGACCTCACACACCAAGCTCTCACTGTACCATCCTGTACTGTATCTATCCTATAATATTCCTATAGCTGACCTCAACACAGCTCTCACTGTACCATCCTGTACTGTATCTATCCCTAATATTCCTATACTGGACCTCACACACAGCTCTCACTGTACCATCCTGTACTGTATCTATCCTAATATGTCCTTTACTGAACCTCTCACAACAGCATCTCATCACTGTACCATCCTGTACTGTATCTATCCCTAATATTCCCTGTACTGACCTCACACACAGCTCTCACTGTACCATCCTGTACTGTATCTATCCCTTAATATTCCTATACTGACCTCACACACACAGCTTCTCACTGTACATACCCTGTACTGTATCTATCCCTAATATTCCTATACTGACCCTCACACACACAACTCTCACTGTACCATCCTGTACTGTATCTATCCGTAATATTCTATACTGACCTCACACACAGCTCTCACTGTACCATCCTGTACTGTATCTATCCCTAATATTCCTATACTGACCTCACACACAGCTCTCACTGTACCATCCTGTACTGTATCTATCCCTAATATTCCTGTACTGACCTCACACACAGCTCTCACTGTACCATCCTGTACTGTATCTATCCCTAATATTCCTGTACTGACCTCACACACAGCTGTCACTGTACCATCCTGTACTGTATATATCCCTAATATTCCTATACTGACCTCACACACAGCTCTCACTGTACCATCCTGTACTGTATCTATCCCTAATATTCCTGTACTGACCTCACACACAGCTCTCACTGTACCATCCTGTACTGTATCTATCCCTAATATTCCTATACTGACCTCACACACAGCTCTCACTGTACCATCCTGTACTGTATCTATCCCTAATATTCCTATACTGACCTCACACACAGCTCTCACTTTACCATCCTGTACTGTATCTATCCCTAATATTCCTATACCGAACGTCACACAGCAGCTCTCACTGTACCATCCTGACTGTATCTATCCCTAATATTCTTACACTGACCTCACACACAGCTCTCACTGTACCATCCTGTACTGTATCTATCCCTAATATTCCTTATACTGACCTCACACACACTCTCACTGTACCATCCTGTACTGTAATCTATCCCTAATATTCCTATACTGACCTCACACACAGCTCTCACTGTTACCATCCTGTACTGTATCTATCCCGAATATTCCTGTAACGGACCTCATCACACAGACTCTCACTGTACCATCCTGTACTGTATCTATCCCTAATATGCCTGTACTTGACCTCACCACACAGCTTCTCACTTGTACCATCCTGTACTGTATCATTCCCTAACTATTCCTATTCTGAACTCTCACACACAGCTCTCACTGTACCATCCTGTACTGTATCTATCCCTAATATTCCTGTACTGACCTCACACACACAGCTCTCACTGTACCATCCTGTACTGTATCTATCCCTAATATTCCTGTACTGACCTCACACACAGCTCTCACTGTACCATCCTGTACTGTATCTATCCCTAATATTCCTATACTGACCTCACACACAGCTCTCACTGTACCATCCTGTACTGTATCTATCCCTAATATTCCTATACTGACCTCACACACAGCTCTCACTGTACCATCCTGTACTGTATCTATCCCTAATATTCCTGTACTGACCTCACACACAACTCTCACTGTACCATCCTGTACTGTATCTATCCCTAATATTCCTATACTGACCTCACACACAGCTCTCACTGTACCATCCTGTACTGTATCTATCCCTAATATTCCTATACTGACCTCACACACAGCTCTCACTGTACCATCCTGTACTGTATCTATCCCTAATATTCCTGTACTGACCTCACACACAGCTCTCACTGTACCATCCTGTACTGTATCTATCCCTAATATTCCTATACTGACCTCACACACAGCTCTCACTGTACCATCCTGTACTGTATCTATCCCTAATATTCCTATACTGACCTCACACACACAGCTCTCACTGTACCATCCTGTACTGTATCTATCCCTAATATTCCTGTACTGACCTCACACACAGCTCTCACTGTACCATCCTGTACTGTATCTATCCCTAATATTCCTATACTGACCTCACACACAGCTCTCACTGTACCATCCTGTACTTTATATATCCCTAATATTCCTATACTGACCTCACACACAGCTCTCACTGTACCATCCTGTACTGTATCTATCCCTAATATTCCTATACTGACCTCACACACAGCTCTCACTGTACCATCCTGTACTGTATCTATCCCTAATATTCCTGTACTGACCTCACACACAGCTCTCACTGTACCATCCTGTACTGTATCTATCCCTAATATTCCTATACTGACCTCACACACAGCTCTCACTGTACCATCCTGTACTGTATCTATCCCTAATATTCCTATACTGACCTCACACACAGCTCTCACTGTACCATCCTGTACTGTATCTATCCTAATATTCCTGTACTGACCTCACACACAGCTCTCACTGTACCATCCTGTACTGTATCTATCCCTAATATTCCTATACTGACCTCACACACAGCTCTCACTGTACCATCCTGTACTGTATCTATCCCTAATATTCCTATACTGACCTCACACACAGCTCTCACTGTACCAACCTGTACTGTAACTATCCCTAATATTCCTATACTGACCTCACACACAGCTCTCACTGTACCATCCTGTACTGTATCTATCCCTAATATTCCTGTACTGACCCTCACACACAGCTCTCACTGTACCATCCTGTACTGTATCTATCCCTAATATTCCTGTACTGACCTCACACACAGCTCTCACTGTACCATCCTGTACTGTATCTATCCCTAATATTCCTGTACTGACCTCACACACAGCTCTCACTGTACCATCCTGTACTGTATCTATCCCTAATATTCCTATACTGACCTCACACACGGCTCTCACTGTACCATCCTGTACTGTATCTATCCCTAATATTCCTGTACTGACCTCACACACACAGCTCTCACTGTACCATCCTGTACTGTATCTATCCCTAATATTCCTATACTGACCTCACACACAGCTCTCACTGTACCATCCTGTACTGTATCTATCCCTAATATTCCTATACTGACCTCACACACAGCTCTCACTGTACCATCCTGTACTGTATCTATCCCTAATATTCCTATACTGACCTCACACACAGCTCTCACTGTACCATCCTGTACTGTATCTATCCCTAATATTCCTGTACTGACCTCACACACAGCTCTCACTGTACCATCCTGTACTGTATCTATCCCTAATATTCCTGTACTGACCTCACACACAGCTCTCACTGTACCATCCTGTACTGTATCTATCCCTAATATTCCTATACTGACCTCACACACAGCTCTCACTGTACCATCCTGTACTGTATCTATCCCTAATATTCCTATACTGACCTCACACACAGCTCTCACTGTACCATCCTGTACTGTATCTATCCCTAATATTCCTATACTGACCTCACACACAGCTCTCACTGTACCATCCTGTACTGTATCTATCCCTAATATTCCTGTACTGACCTCACACACAGCTCTCACTGTACCATCCTGTACTGTATCTATCCCTAATATTCCTATACTGACCTCACACACAGCTCTCACTGTACCATCCTGTACTGTATCTATCCCTAATATTCCTGTACTGACCTCACACACAGCTCTCACTGTACCATCCTGTACTGTATCTATCCCTAATATTCATGTACTGACCTCACACACAGCTCTCACTGTACCATCCTGTACTGTATCTATCCCTAATATTCCTGTACTGACCTCACACACAGCTCTCACTGTACCATCCTGTACTGTATCTATCCCTAATATTCATGTACTGACCTCACACACAGCTCTCACTGTACCATCCTGTACTGTATCTATCCCTAATATTCCTATACTGACCTCACACACAGCTCTCACTGTACCATCCTGTACTGTATCTATCCCTAATATTCCTATACTGACCTCACACACAGCTCTCACTGTACCATCCTGTACTGTATCTATCCCTAATATTCCTATACTGACGTCACACACAGCTCTCACTGTACCATCCTGTACTGTATCTATCCCTAATATTCCTATACTGACCTCACACACAGCTCTCACTGTACCATCCTGTACTGTATCTATCCCTAATATTCCTATACTGACCTCACACACAGCTCTCACTACACCATCCTGTACTGTATCTATCCCTAATATTCCTATACTGACCTCACACACAGCTCTCACTGTACCATCCTGTACTGTATCTATCCCTAATATTCCTGTACTGACCTCACACACACAGCTCTCACTGTACCATCCTGTACTGTATCTATCCCTAATATTCCTATACTGACCTCACACACAGCTCTCACTGTACCATCCTGTACTGTATCGATCCCTAATATCCTATACTCTGACCTCACACACAGCTCTCACTGTACCATCCCTGTACTGTATCTATCCCTAAATATTCATGTACTGACCTCAACACAGCTCTCACTGTACATCCTGTACTGTATCTATCCCTAATATTCCTATACTGACCTCACACACAGCTCTCACTGTACCATCCCTGTACTGTATCTATCCCTAATATTCCCTATACTGACCTCACACACAGCTCTCACTGTACCATCCTGTACTGTATCTATCCCTAATATTCCTATACTGACCTCACACACAGCTCTCACTGTACCATCCTGTACTGTATCTATCCCTAAATATTCCTATACTGACCTCACACACAGCTCTCACTGTACCATCCTGTACTGGTATCTATCCCTAATATTCCTTACATGACCTCACACACAGCTCTCACTGTACCCATCCTGTACTGTATCTATCCCTAATTATTCTATAACTGACCGTCACACACAGCATCTCTCACTGTACCATCCTGTACTGTATCTATCCCTAATATTCCTTTACTGACCTCACACACAAGCTCTCACTGTACCATCCTGTACTGTATCTACTATCCCTAATATTCCTGTACTGACCTCACACACAGCTCTCAACTGTACCATCCTGTACTGTATCTATCCCTAATATTCCTGTACTGACCTCACACACAGCTCTCACATGTACCATCCTGTACTGTATCTATCCCTAATATTCCTATACTGACCTCACACACAGCTCTCACTGTACCATCCTGTACTGTATCTATCCCTAATATTCCTGTACTGACGTCACACAGCTCTCACTGTACCATCCTTGTACTGTATCTATCCCTAATATTCCTATACTGACTCACACACAGCTCTCACTGTACCATCGCCTAGTACTTGTATCTATCCCTAATATTCCCTATACTGACCTCACACACAGCTCTCACTGTAACCATCCTGTACTGTATCTATCCCTAATATTCCTGTACTGGACCTCACACAACAGCTCTCAAGCTTGATCCAACCTGTACTGTATCTATCCCTAATATTCCTGTACTGACCTCACACACAGCTCTCACTGTACCATCCTGTACTGTATCTATCCCTAATATTCCTATACTGACCTCACACACAGCTCTCACTGTACCATCCTGTACTGTATCTATCCCTAATATTCCTATACTGACCTCACACACAGCTCTCACTGTACCATCCTGTACTGTATCTATCCCTAATATTCCTATACTGACCTCACACACAGCTCTCACTGTACCATCCTGTACTGTATCTATCCCTAATATTCCTATACTGACCTCACACACAGCTCTCACTGTACCATCCTGTACTGTATCTATCCCTAATATTCCTATACTGACCTCACACACAGCTCTCACTGTACCATCCTGTACTGTATCTATCCCTAATATTCCTATACTGACCTCACACACAGCTCTCACTGTACCATCCTGTACTGTATCTATCCCTAATATTCCTATACTGACCTCACACACAGCTCTCACTGTACCATCCTGTACTGTATCTATCCCTAATATTCCTATACTGACCTCACACACAGCTCTCACTGTACCATCCTGTACTGTATCTATCCCTAATATTCCTATACTGACCTCACACACAGCTCTCACTGTACCATCCTGTACGGTATCTATCCCTAATATTCCTTTACTGACCTCACACACAGCTCTCACTGTACCATCCTGTACTGTTTCTATCCCTAATATTCCTATACTGACCTCACACGCAGCTCTCACTGTACCATCCTGTACTGTATCTATCCCTAATATTCCTATACTGACCTCACACACAGCTCTCACTGTACCATCCTGTACTGTATCTATCCCTAATATTCCTATACTGACCTCACACACAGATCTCACTGTACCATCCTGTACTGTATCTATCCCTAATATTCCTATACTGACCTCACACACAGCTCTCACTGTACCATCCTGTACTGTATCTATCCCTAATATTCCTGTACTGACCTCACACACAGCTCTCACTGTACCATCCTGTACTGTATCTATCCCTAATATTCCTATACTGACCTCACACAGCTCTCACTGTACCATCCTGTACTGTATCTATCCCTAATATTCCTATACTGACCTCACACACAGCTCTCACTGTACCATCCTGTACTGTATCTATCCCTAATATTCCTATACTGACCTCACACACAGCTCTCACTGTACCATCCTGTACTGTATCTATCCCTAATATTCCTGTACTGACCTCACACACAGCTCTCACTGTACCATCCTGTACTGTATCTATCCCTAATATTCCTGTACTGACCTCACACACAGCTCTCACTGTACCATCCTGTACTGTATCTATCCCTAATATTCCTATACTGACCTCACGCACAGCTCTCACTGTACCATCCTGTACTGTATCTATCCCTAATATTCCTGTACTGACCTCACACACAGCTCTCACTGTACCATCCTGTACTGTATCTATCCCTAATATTCCTATACTGACCTCACACACAGCTCTCACTGTACCATCCTGTACTGTATCTATCCCTAATATTCCTATACTGACCTCACACACAGCTCTCACTGTACCATCCTGTACTGTATCTATCCCTAATATTCCTGTACTGACCTCACACACAGCTCTCCACTGTACCATCCTGTACTGTATCTATCCCTAATATTCCTATACTGACCTCACACACAGCTCTCACTGTACCATCCTGTACTGTATCTATCCCTAATATTCCTATACTGACCTCACACACAGCTCTCACTGTACCATCCTGTACTGTATCTATCCCTAATATTCCTATACTGACCTCACACACAGCTCTCACTGTACCATCCTGTACTGTATCTATCCCTAATATTCCTATACTGACCTCACACACAGCTCTCACTGTACCATCCTGTACTGTATCTATCCCTAATATTCCTATACTGACCTCACACACAGCTCTCACTGTACCATCCTGTACTGTATCTATCCCTAATATTCCTATACTGACCTCACACACAGCTCTCACTGTACCATCCTGTACTGTATCTATCCCTAATATTCCTATACTGACCTCACACACAGCTCTCACTGTACCATCCTGTACTGTATCTATCCCTAATATTCCTATACTGACCTCACACACAGCTCTCACTGTACCATCCTGTACTGTATCTATCCCTAATATTCCTATACTGACCTCACACACAGCTCTCACTGTACCATCCTGTACTGTATCTATCCCTAATATTCCTATACTGACCTCACACACAGCTCTCACTGTACCATCCTGTACTGTATCTATCCCTATATTCCTGTACTGACCTCACACACAGCTCTCACTGTACCATCCTGTACTGTATCTATCCCTAATATTCCTATACTGACCTCACACACAGCTCTCACTGTACCATCCTGTACTGTATCTATCCCTAATATTCCTATACTGACCTCACACACAGCTCTCACTGTACCATCCTGTACTGTATCTATCCCTAATATTCCTATACTGACCTCACACACAGCTCTCACTGTACCATCCTGTACTGTATCTATCCCTAATATTCCTATACTGACCTCACACACAGCTCTCACTGTACCATCCTGTACTGTATCTATCCCTAATATTCCTATACTGACCTCACACACAGCTCTCACTGTACCATCCTGTACTGTATCTATCCCTAATATTCCTATACTGACCTCACACACAGCTCTCACTGTACCATCCTGTACTGTATCTATCCCTAATATTCCTTTACTGACCTCACACACAGCTCTCACTGTACCATCCTGTACTGTATCTATCCCTAATATTCCTGTACTGACCTCACACACAGCTCTCACTGTACCATCCTGTACTGTATCTATCCCTAATATTCCTATACTGACCTCACACACAGCTCTCACTGTACCATCCTGTACTGTATCTATCCCTAATATTCCTATACTGACCTCACACACAGCTCTCACTGTACCATCCTGTACTGTATCGATCCCTAATATTCCTATACTGACCTCACACACAGCTCTCACTGTACCATCCTGTACTGTATCTATCCCTAATATTCCTGTACTGACCTCACACACAGCTCTCACTGTACCATCCTGTACTGTATCTATCCCTAATATTCCTATACTGACCTCACACACAGCTCTCACTGTACCATCCTGTACTGTATCTATCCCTAATATTCCTATACTGACCTCACACACAGCTCTCACTGTACCATCCTGTACTGTATCTATCCCTAATATTCCTATACTGACCTCACACACAGCTCTCACTGTACCATCCTGTACTGTATCTATCCCTAATATTCCTATACTGACCTCACACACAGCTCTCACTGTACCATCCTGTACTGTATCTATCCCTAATATTCCTATACTGACCTCACACACAGCTCTCACTGTACCATCCTGTACTGTATCTATCCCTAATATTCCTATACTGACCTCACACACAGCTCTCACTGTACCATCCTGTACTGTATCTATCCCTAATATTCCTGTACTGACCTCACACACAGCTCTCACTGTACCATCCTGTACTGTATCTATCCCTAATATTCCTGTACTGACCTCACACACAGCTCTCACTGTACCAACCTGTACTGTATCTATCCCTAATATTCCTATACTGACCTCACACACAGCTCTCACTGTACCATCCTGTACTGCATCTATCCCTAATATTCCTGTACTGACCTCACACACAGCTCTCACTGTACCATCCTGTACTGTATCTATCCCTAATATTCCTGTACTGACCTCACACACAGCTCTCACTGTACCATCCTGTACTGTATCTATCCCTAATATTCCTATACTGACCTCACACACAGCTCTCACTGTACCATCCTGTACTGTATCTATCCCTAATATTCCTATACTGACCTCACACACAGCTCTCACTGTACCATCCTGTACTGTATCTATCCCTAATATTCCTGTACTGACCTCACACACAGCTCTCACTGTACCATCCTGTACTGTATCTATCCCTAATATTCCTGTACTGACCTCACACACAGCTCTCACTGTACCATCCTGTACTGTATCTATCCCTAATATTCCTATACTGACCTCACACACAGCTCTCACTGTACCATCCTGTACTGTATCTATCCCTAATATTCCTATACTGACCTCACACACAGCTCTCACTGTACCATCCTGTACTGTATCTATCCCTAATATTCCTATACTGACCTCACACACAGCTCTCACTGTACCATCCTGTACTGTATCTATCCCTAATATTCCTGTACTGACCTCACACACAGCTCTCACTGTACCATCCTGTACTGTATCTATCCCTAATATTCCTATACTGACCTCACACACAGCTCTCACTGTACCATCCTGTACTGTATCTATCCCTAATATTCCTATACTGACCTCACACACAGCTCTCACTGTACCATCCTGTACTGTATCTATCCCTAATATTCCTATACTGACCTCACACACAGCTCTCACTGTACCATCCTGTACTGTATCTATCCCTAATATTCCTATACTGACCTCACACACAGCTCTCACTGTACCATCCTGTACTGTATCTATCCCTAATATTCCTATACTGACCTCACACACAGCTCTCACTGTACCATCCTGTACTGTATCTATCCCTAATATTCCTGTACTGACCTCACACACAGCTCTCACTGTACCATCCTGTACTGTATCTATCCCTAATATTCCTATACTGACCTCACACACAGCTCTCACTGTACCATCCTGTACTGTATCTATCCCTAATATTCCTGTACTGACCTCACACAGCTCTCACTGTACCATCCTGTACTGTATCTATCCCTAATATTCCTATACTGACCTCACACACAGCTCTCACTGTACCATCCTGTACTGTATCTATCCCTAATATTCCTATACTGACCTCACACACAGCTCTCACTGGACCATCCTGTACTGTATCTATCCCTAATATTCCTATACTGACCTCACACACAGCTCTCACTGTACCATCCTGTACTGTATCTATCCCTAATATTCCTATACTGACCTCACACACAGCTCTCACTGTACCATCCTGTACTGTATCTATCCCTAATATTCCTATACTGACCTCACACACAGCTCTCACTGTACCATCCTGTACTGTATCTATCCCTAATATTCCTATACTGACCTCACACACAGCTCTCACTGTACCATCCTGTACTGTATCTATCCCTAATATTCCTATACTGACCTCACACACAGTTCTCACTGTACCATCCTGTACTGTATCTATCCCTAATATTCCTAGTACTGACCTCACACACAGCTCTCACTGTACCATCCTGTACTGTATCTATCCCTAATATTCCTATACTGACCTCACACACAGCTCTCACTGTACCATCCTGTACTGTATCTATCCCTAATATTCCTGTACTGACCTCACACACAGCTCTCACTGTACCATCCTGTACTGTATCTATCCCTAATATTCCTTTACTGACCTCACACACAGCTCTCACTGTACCATCCTGTACTGTATCTATCCCTAATATTCCTATACTGACCTCACACACAGCTCTCACTGTACCATCCTGTACTGTATCTATCCCTAATATTCCTAGTACTGACCTCACACACAGCTCTCACTGTACCATCCTGTACTGTATCTATCCCTAATATTCCTTTACTGACCTCACACACAGCTCTCACTGTACCATCCTGTACTGTATCTATCCCTAATATTCCTATACTGACCTCACACACAGCTCTCACTGTACCATCCTGTACTGTATCTATCCCTAATATTCCTGTACTGACCTCACACACAGCTCTCACTGTACCATCCTGTACTGTATCTATCCCTAATATTCCTGTACTGACCTCACACACAGCTCTCACTGTACCATCCTGTACTGTATCTATCCCTAATATTCCTGTACTGACCTCACACACAGCTCTCACTGTACCATCCTGTACTGTATCTATCCCTAATATTCCTATACTGACCTCACACACAGCTCTCACTGTACCATCCTGTACTGTATCTATCCCTAATATTCCTATACTGACCTCACACACAGCTCTCACTGTACCATCCTGTACTGTATCTATCCCTAATATTCCTATACTGACCTCACACACAGCTCTCACTGTACCATCCTGTACTGTATCTATCCCTAATATTCCTATACTGACCTCACACACAGCTCTCACTGTACCATCCTGTACTGTATCTATCCCTAATATTCCTGTACTGACCTCACACACAGCTCTCACTGTACCATCCTGTACTGTATCTATCCCTAATATTCCTGTACTGACCTCACACACAGCTCTCACTGTACCATCCTGTACTGTATCTATCCCTAATATTCCTATACTGACCTCACACACAGCTCTCACTGTACCATCCTGTACTGTATCTATCCCTAATATTCCTGATACTGACCTCACACACAGCTCTCACTGTACCATCCTGTACTGTATCTATCCCTAATATTCCTATACTGACCTCACACACAGCTCTCACTGTACCATCCTGTACTGTATCTATCTCTAATATTCCTATACTGACCTCACACACAGCTCTCACTGTACCATCCTGTACTGTATCTATCCCTAATATTCCTATACTGACCTCACACACAGCTCTCACTGTACCATCCTGTACATTATATATCCCTAATATTCCTATACTGACCTCACACACAGCTCTCACTGTACCATCCTGTACTGTATCTATCCCTAATATTCCTATACTGACCTCACACACAGCTCTCACTGTACCATCCTGTACTGTATCTATCCCTAATATTCCTGTACTGACCTCACACACAGCTCTCACTGTACCATCCTGTACTGTATCTATCCGTAATATTCCTGTACTGACCTCACACACAGCTCTCACTGTACCATCCTGTACTGTATCTATCCCTAATATTCCTATACTGACCTCACACACAGCTCTCACTGTACCATCCTGTACTGTATCTATCCCTAATATTCCTATACTGACCTCACACACAGCTCTCACTGTACCATCCTGTACTGTATCTATCCCTAATATTCCTGTACTGACCGTCACACACAGCTCTCACTGTACCATCCTGTACTGTATCTATCCCTAATATTCCTGTACTGACCTCACACACAGCTCTCACTGTACCATCCTGTACTGTATCTATCCCTAATATTCCTATACTGACCTCACACACAGCTCTCACTGTACCATCCTGTACTGTATCTATCCCTAATATTCCTATACTGACCTCACACACAGCTCTCACTGTACCATCCTGTACTGTATCTATCCCTAATATTCCTATACTGACCTCACACACAGCTCTCACTGTACCATCCTGTACTGTATCTATCCCTAATATTCCTGTACTGACCTCACACACAACTCTCACTGTACCATCCTGTATTGTATCTATCCCTAATATTCCTGTACTGACCTCACACACAGCTCTCACTGTACCATCCTGTACTGTATCTATCCCTAATATTCCTGTACTGACCTCACACACAGCTCTCACTGTACCATCCTGTACTGTATCTATCCCTAATATTCCTGTACTGACCTCACACACGGCTCTCACTGTACCATCCTGTACTGTATCTATCCCTAATATTCCTATACTGACCTCACACACAGCTCTCACTGTACCATCCTGTACTGTATCTATCCCTAATATTCCTGTACTGACCTCACACAGCTCTCACTGTACCATCCTGTACTGTATCTATCCCTAATATTCCTATACTGACCTCACACACAGCTCTCACTGTACCATCCTGTACTGTATCTATCCCTAATATTCCTGTACTGACCTCACACAGCTCTCACTGTACCATCCTGTACTGTATCTATCCCTAATATTCCTATACTGACCTCACACACAGCTCTCACTGTACCATCCTGTACTGTATCTATCCCTAATATTCCTATACTGACCTCACACACAGCTCTCACTGGACCATCCTGTACTGTATCTATCCCTAATATTCCTATACTGACCTCACACACAGCTCTCACTGTACCATCCTGTACTGTATCTATCCCTAATATTCCTGTACTGACCTCACACACAGCTCTCACTGTACCATCCTGTACTGTATCTATCCCTAATATTCCTATACTGACCTCACACACAGCTCTCACTGTACCATCCTGTACTGTATCTATCCCTAATATTCCTATACTGACCTCACACACAGCTCTCACTGTACCATCCTGTACTGTATCTATCCCTAATATTCCTATACTGACCTCACACACAGCTCTCACTGTACCATCCTGTACTGTATCTATCCCTAATATTCCTATACTGACCTCACACACAGCTCTCACTGTACCATCCTGTACTGTATCTATCCCTAATATTCCTATACTGACCTCACACACAGCTCTCACTGTACCATCCTGTACTGTATCTATCCCTAATATTCCTATACTGACCTCACACAGCTCTCACTGTACCATCCTGTACTGTATCTATCCCTAATATTCCTATACTGACCTCACACACAGCTCTCACTGTACTATCCTGGACTGTATCGATCCCTAATATTCCTATACTGACCTCACACACAGCTCTCACTGTACCATCCTGTACTGTATCTATCCCTAATATTCCTATACTGACCTCACACACAGCTCTCACTGTACCATCCTGTACTGTATCTATCCCTAATATTCCTGTACTGACCTCACACACAGCTCTCACTACACCATCCTGTACTGTATCTATCCCTAATATTCCTATACTGACCTCACACACAGCTCTCACTGTACCATCCTGTACTGTATCTATCCCTAATATTCCTATACTGACCTCACACACAGCTCTCACTGTACCATCCTGTACATTATATATCCCTAATATTCCTATACTGACCTCACACACACAGCTCTCACTGTACCATCCTGTACTGTATCTATCCCTAATATTCCTATACTGACCTCACACACAGCTCTCACTGTACCATCCTGTACATTATATATCCCTAATATTCCTATACTGACCTCACACACAGCTCTCACTGTACCATCCTGTACTGTATCTATCCCTAATATTCTTACACTGACCTCACACACAGCTCTCACTGTACCATCCTGTACTGTATCTATCCCTAATATTCCTATACTGACCTCACACACAGCTCTCACTGTACCATCCTGTACTGTATCTATCCCTAATATTCCTATACTGACCTCACACACAGCTCTCACTGTACCATCCTGTACTGTATCTATCCCTAATATTCCTATACTGACCTCACACACAGCTCTCACTGTACCATCCTGTACTGTATCTATCCCTAATATTCCTATACTGACCTCACACACAGCTCTCACTGTACCATCCTGTACTGTATCTATCCCTAATATTCCTATACTGACCTCACACACAGCTCTCACTGTACCATCCTGTACTGTATCTATCCCTAATATTCCTATACTGACCTCACACACAGATCTCACTGTACCATCCTGTACTGTATCTATCCCTAATATTCCTATACTGACCTCACACACAGCTCTCACTGTACCATCCTGTACTGTATCTATCCCTAATATTCCTGTACTGACCTCACACACAGCTCTCACTGTACCATCCTGTACTGTATCGATCCCTAATATTCCTGTACTGACCTCACACACAGCTCTCACTGTACCATCCTGTACTGTATCGATCCCTAATATTCCTGTACTGACCTCACACACAGCTCTCACTGTACCATCCTGTACTCTACCTATCACTGCTATTCCTATACTGACCTCACACAGCTCTCACTGCACTTCCATCCTGCACTGCATCAGTCACATCTATTCCTATACTGAACAGTTACAACTCTGTTGCTTCTCATTCATACTATTCACTGCTGTTCCTGCCTCAGGGTACACACAGCCTTTTGTGTAGTAAGAAGATATTTTCATGGAAAAAGTTTTGAATATAGGAAAGCTTTTCAAATCCTGAGGTCTAATTTTAAGCAATTATCCATCTGTGGGCTCACATTGGATAATTATCTATAAAAATACATGGTTAGCTCATGGTGCAGAAACATAATTCTGCTTACTGTGGTTCTTCCTTGCTAACACCTTTCTTCTTTCCAGGAAAAATATGCTTTATATGGTTTCATCCCTGGCTATCTACTTGTGAAATATTAGCGCTGTTCCCCCATATGAGTTAATTTGCTTTATATGGTTTCATCCCTGGCTATGTACTACTGATATATTAGCGCTATTCCCCCATTTGAGTTAATTTGCTTTATATGGTTTCATCCCTGGCTATGTACTACTGAAATATTAGCGCTATTCCCCCATTTGAGTTAATTTGCTTTATATGGTTTCATCCCTGGCTATCTACTTGTGAAATATTAGCGCTGTTCCCCCATATGAGTTAATTTGCTTTATATGGTTTCATCCCTGGCTATGTACTACTGATATATTAGCGCTATTCCCCCATATGAGTTAATATGCTTTCTTTTTTATGACACGATGAGTCCATGGATCATCTTAATTACTAATGGGATATTCACCTCCTGTTCAGCAGGAGGCGGCAAAGAGCACCACAGCAGAGTTGTTAAATAGCTCATCCCTTCCCTCCCAACCCAGTCATTCTCTTTGCCTATGTTAGTGATAGGAAGAGGTAAAGTGAGGTGTTAGTATAGATTTTTCAATCAAGAGTTTATTATTTTTAAAGTAGTGCAAGATTGTTCTGCTTTGTTCTAGGGTGTAGCCTAGTCCATATCAGTCTCTTCAGTAGAGCTTTGGTGGCTTTAAAGCAATGAGAACTTGTGGGACATAATTCTCACTGCACCTCTCATATTATGATGCTGCCCTATCTTCTATAGCCTGAGGTGGATTTACTCAGACTTTTATTTCTCTTGTTAAGTGTATCCAGTCCACGGATCATCCATTACTTGTGGGATATTCTCCTTCCCAAAAGGAAGTTGCAAGAGGATCACCCACAGCAGAGCTGCTTTATAGCTCCTCCCCTCACTGCCATATCCAGTCATTCTCTTGCAACTCTCAACTAAGATGGAGGTCGTAAGAGGACTGTGGTGTTTTATACTTAGTTTATTTCTTCAATCAAAAGTTTGTTATTTTTAAATGGTACCGGAGTTTACTGTTTATCTCAGGCAGTATTTAGAAGAAGAATCTGCCTGTGTTTTCTATGATCTTAGCAGAAGTAACTAAGATCCTTTGCTGTTCTCACATATTCTGAGGAGTGAGGTAACTTCAGAGGGGGAATAGCGTGCAGGTTTTCCTGTAATAAGGTATGTGCAGTTAAAATATTTTTCTAGGGAATGGAATTTGCTAGAAAATGCTGCTGATACCGAAGTAATGTAAGTAAAGCCTTAAATGCAGTGATAGCGACTGGTATCAGGCTTATTAATAGAGATACATACTCTTATAAAAGTGTATTTTAAAACGTTTGCTGGCATGTTTAATCGTTTTTTACATATGTTTGGTGATAAAACTTATTGGGGCCTATTGGGGCCTAGTTTTTTCCACATGGCTGGCTTGAATTTTGCCTAGAAACAGTTCCCTTAGGCTTCCCACTGTTGTAATATGAGTGGGAGGGGCCTATTTTGGCGTTTTTTTGCACAGCAAAAATTAGACACAGACATCCAGCTTCTTCCTGCATGATCCAGGACTTCTCTGAAGGGCTCAAAAGGCTTCAAAAGTCGTATTGAGGGAGGTAAAAAGCCACAGTAGAGCTGTGGCAGTTGTGACTGTTTAAAAAAACGTTTTTGTCATTTGTTATTCCGTTTTTGGTATTAAGGGGTTAATCATCCATTTGCAAGTGGGTGCAATGCTCTGCTAACTTATTACATACACTGTAAAAATTTCGTTAGTGTAACTGCATTTTTTTCACTGTTATTTCAAAATTTGGGAAAATTTGTGTTTCTTAAAGGCGCAGTAACGTTTTTTATATTGCTTGTAAACTTGTTTTAAAGTGTTTTCCAAGCTTGCTAGTCTCATTGCTAGTCTGTTTAAACATGTCTGACACAGAGGAACCTAATTGTTAATTATGTTTGAAAGCCATGGTGGAGCCCCATAGGAGAATGTGTACTAAATGTATTGATTTCACCTTAAACAGTAAAGATCAGTCTTTATCTATAAAAGAATTATCACCAGAGGGTTCTGTCAAGGGGGAAGTTATGCCGACTAACTCTCCCCACGTGTCAGACCCTTCGCCTCCCGCTCAGGGGACGCACGCTAATATGGCGCCAATTACATCAGGGACGCCCATAGCGATTACCTTGCAGGACATGGCTGCAATCATGAATAATACCCTGTCAGAGGTATTATCTAGATTGCCTGAATTAAGAGGCAAGCGCGATAGCTCTGGGGTTAGGAGAGATACAGAGCGCGCAAATGCTGTTAGAGCCATGTCTGATACTGCGTCACAGTATGCAGAACATGAGGACGGAGAGCTTCAGTCTGTGGGTGACATCTCTGACTCGGGGAAACCTGATTTAGAGATTTCTAATTTTAAATTTAAGCTTGAGAACCTCCGTGTATTGCTTGGGGAGGTATTAGCTGCTTTGAATGACTGTAACACAGTTGCAATTCCAGAGAACTTGTGTAGGCTGGATAAATACTATGCGGTACCGGTGTGTACTGATGTTTTTCCTATGCCTAAAAGGCTTACAGAAATTATTAGCAAGGAGTGGGATAGACCCGGTGTGCCCTTTTCCCCACCTCCTATATTTAGAAAAATGTTTCCAATAGACGCCACTACACGGGACTTATGGCAGACGGTCCCTAAGGTGGAGGGAGCAGTTTCTACTTTAGCAAAGCGTACCACTATCCCGGTTGAGGACAGTTGTGCTTTTTCAGATCCAATGGATAAAAAATTGGAGGGTTACCTTAAGAAAATGTTTATTCAACAAAGTTTTATTTTACAGCCCCTTGAAGCATTGCGCCTGTCACTTCTGCGGCGGCATTCTGAGGCCCTGGAAGAGGCCATCCAGACAGCTCCATTGAATGAAATTATTGACAAGCTTAGAACGCTTAAGCTAGCTAACTCATTTGTTTCTGATGCCATTGTTCATTTGACTAAACTAACGGCTAAGAATTCCGGATTCGCCATCCAGGCGCGTAGGGCGCTATGGCTTAAATCCTGGTCAGCTGACGTGACTTCAAAGTCTAAATTACTCAACATTCCTTTCAAGGGGCAGACCTTATTCGGGCCTGGCTTGAAGGAAATTATTGCTGACATTACTGGAGGCAAGGATCATACCCTTCCTCAGGACAGGGCCAAATCAAAGGCCAAACAGTCTAATTTTCGTGCCTTTCGAAATTTCAAGACAGGAGCAGCATCAACTTCCTCCGCTTCAAAACAAGAGGGAACTGTTGCTCATTCCAGACAGGCCTGGAAACCTAACCAGTCCTGGAACAAGGGCAAGCAGGCCAGAAAGCCTGCTGCTGCCCCCAAGACAGCATGAAGGAACGGCCCCCTATCCGGAAACGGATCTAGTGGGGGGCAGACTTTCTCTCTTCGCCCAGGCGTGGGCAAGAGATGTTCAGGATCCCTGGGCGTTGGAGATCATATCTCAGGGATATCTTCTGGACTTCAAAGCTTCTCCTCCACAAGGGAGATTTCATCTTTCAAGGTTATCAGCAAACCAGATAAAGAAAGAGGCATTCCTAAGCTGTGTGCAAGACCTCCTAGTAATGGGAGTGATCCATCCAGTTCCGCGGACGGAACAAGGACAGGGATTTTATTCAAATCTGTTTGTGGTTCCCAAGAAAGAGGGAACCTTCAGACCAATCTTGGATCTAAAGATCTTAAACAAATTCCTCAGAGTTCCATCATTCAAAATGGAAACTATTCGGACCATCCTACCCATGATCCAAGAGGGTCAGTACATGACCACAGTGGACTTAAAGGATGCCTACCTTCACATACCGATTCACAAAGATCATCATCGGTTCCTAAGGTTTGCCTTTCTAGACAGGCATTACCAATTTGTAGCTCTTCCCTTCGGGTTGGCCACTGCTCCGAGAATTTTTACAAAGGTTCTGGGCTCACTTCTGGCGGTTCTAAAACCGCGAGGCATAGCGGTGGCTCCGTATCTAGACGACATCCTGATACAGGCGTCAAGCTTTCAAATTGCCAAGTCTCATACAGAGATAGTTCTGGCATTTCTGAGGTCGCATGGGTGGAAAGTGAACATGGAAAAGAGTTCTCTATCACCACTCACAAGAGTATCCTTCCTAGGGACTCTTATAGATTCTGTAGAGATGAAAATTTACCTGACGGAGTCCAGGTTATCAAAACTTCTAAATGCTTGCTGTGTCCTTCATTCCATTCCACGCCCGTCAGTGGCTCAGTGCATGGAAGTAATCGGCTTAATGGTAGCGGCAATGGACATAGTGCCATTTGCGCGCCTGCATCTCAGACCGCTGCAATTAAGCATGCTAAGTCAGTGGAATGGGGATTACTCAGATTTGTCCCCTCTACTAAATCTTGATCAAGAGACCAGAGATTCTCTTCTCTGGTGGCTTTCTCGGGTCCATCTGTCCAAGGGTATGACCTTTCGCAGGCCAGATTGGACGATTGTAACAACAGATGCCAGCCTTCTAGGTTGGGGCGCAGTCTGGAACTCCCTGAAGGCTCAGGGATCGTGGACTCAGGAGGAGAAACTCCTCCCAATAAATATTCTGGAGTTAAGAGCAATATTCAAGGCTCTTCTAGCTTGGCCTCAGTTAGCAACACTGAGGTTCATCAGATTTCAGTCGGACAACATCACAACTGTGGCTTACATCAACCATCAAGGGGGAACCAGGAGTTCCCTAGCGATGTTAGAAGTCTCAAAGATAATTCGCTGGGCAGAGTCTCACTCTTGCCACCTGTCAGCGATCCACATCCCAGGCGTAGAGAACTGGGAGGCGTATTTTCTAAGTCGTCAGACTTTTCATCCGGGGGAGTGGGAACTCTATCCGGAGGTGTTTGCTCAACTGGTCCATCGTTGGGGCAAACCAGAACTGGATCTCATGGCGTCTCGCCAGAACGCCAAGCTTCCTTGTTACGGATCCAGGTCCAGGGACCCGGGAGCAACGCTGATAGATGCTCTAGCAGTTCCTTGGTTCTTCAACCTGGCCTATGTGTTTCCACCGTTTCCTCTGCTCCCTCGACTGATTGCCAAAATCAAACAGGAGAGAGAATCGATGATTCTGATGGCGCCTGCGTGGCCATGCAGGACCTGGTATGCAGACCTAGTGGACATGTCATCTCTTCCACCATGGACTCTGCCTCTGAGGCAGGACCTTCTAATACAAGGTCCTTTCAATCATCCAAATCTAATTTCTCTGAGACTGACTGCATGGAGATTGAACGCTTGATTCTATCAAGGCGTGGCTTCTCCGAGTCAGTCATTGATACCTTAATACAGGCTCGGAAGCCTGTCACCAGGAAAATCTACCATAAGATATGGCGTAAATATCTTTATTGGTGTGAATCCAAGAGTTACTCATGGAGTAAGGTTAGGATTCCTAGGATATTGTCCTTTCTCCAAGAGGGTTTGGACAAAGGCTTATCAGCTAGTTCTTTAAAAGGACAGATCTCTGCTCTATCTATTCTTTTGCACAAACGTCTGGCAGAAGTTCCAGACGTCCAGGCATTTTGTCAGGCTTTGGTTAGGATTAAGCCTGTGTTTAAAACTGTTGCTCCCCCGTGGAGCTTAAACTTGGTTCTTAAAGTTCTTCAGGGAGTTCCGTTTGAACCCCTTCATTCCATTGATATTAAACTTTTATCTTGGAAAGTTCTGTTTTTGATGGCTATTTCCTCGGCTCGAAGAGTCTCTGAGTTATCTGCCTTACATTGTGATTCTCCTTATCTGATTTTCTCCAACATAGGTGTGTCCGGTCCACGGCGTCATCCTTACTTGTGGGATATTCTCTTCCCCAACAGGAAATGGCAAAGAGCCCAGCAAAGCTGGTCACATGATCCCTCCTAGGCTCCGCCTACCCCAGTCATTCTCTTTGCCGTTGTACAGGCAACATCTCCACGGAGATGGCTTAGAGTTTTTTAGTGTTTAACTGTAGTTTTTATTATTCAATCAAGAGTTTGTTATTTTAAAATAGTGCTGGTATGTACTATTTACTCAGAAACAGAAAAGAGATGAAGATTTCTGTTTGTATGAGGAAAATGATTTTAGCACCGTAACTAAAATCCATGGCTGTTCCACACAGGACTGTTGAGAGCAATTAACTTCAGTTGGGGGAACAGTGTGCAGTCTCTTACTGCTTGAGGTATGACACATTCTAACAAGACGATGTAATGCTGGAAGCTGTCATTTTCCCTATGGGATCCGGTAAGCCATGTTTATTAAGATAGTAAATAAGGGCTTCACAAGGGCTTATTAAGACTGTAGACTTTTTCTGGGCTAAATCGATTCATTATTAACACATATTTAGCCTTGAGGAATCATTTATTCTGGGTATTTTGATATGATTATATCGGCAGGCACTGTTTTTGACACCTTATTCTTTAGGGGCTTTCCCTAATCATAGTCAGAGCCTCATTTTCGCGCCGGTATGGCGCACTTGTTTTTGAGGACAGCATGGCATGCAGCTGCATGTGTGTGGAGCTCTGTTACATAGAGAAGTCTTTCTGAAGGCATCATTTGGTATCGTATTCCCCTTTGGGCTTGGTTGGGTCTCAGCAAAGCAGATTCCAGGGACTGTAAAGGGGTTAAATATAAAAACGGCTCCGGTTCCGTTATTTTAAGGGTTAAAGCTTCCAAATTTGGTGTGCAATACTTTTAAGGCTTTAAGACACTGTGGTGAAATTTTGGTGAATTTTGAACAATTCCTTCATACTTTTTCGCAATTGCAGTAATAAAGTGTGTTTAGTTTAAAATTTAAAGTGACAGTAACGGTTTTATTTTAAAACGTTTTTTGTGCTTTGTTATCAAGTTTATGCCTGTTTAACATGTCTGAACTACCAGATAGATTGTGTTCTGACTGTGGGGAAACCAAGGTTCCTTCTCATTTAACTATATGTATTTTATGTCATAAAAAAATTTAGTAAAAATGATGCCCAAGATGATTCCTCAAGTGAGGGGAGTAAGCATGGTACTGCATCATCCCCTCCTTCGTCTACACCAGTCTTGCCCATACAGGAGGCCCCTAGTACATCTAGTGCGCCAATACTCCTTACTATGCAACATTTAACGGCTGTAATGGATAATTCTATCAAAAACATTTTAGCCAATATGCCCACTTATCAGCGAAAGCGCGACTGCTCTGTTTTAGAAAATTCTGTAGAGCATGAGAACGCTGATGATATGGTTCCTGAAGGGCCCCTACACCAATCTGAGGGGGCCAGGGAGGTTTTGTCTGAGGGAGAAATTTCAGATTCAGGAAACATTTCTCAACAAGCTGAACCTGATGTGATTACTTTTAAATTTAAGTTGGAACATCTCCGCGCTCTGCTTAAGGAGGTGTTATCCAATTTGGATGATTGTGATTATCTGGTCATTCCAGAACCACTATGTAAAATGGAAAAGTTCTTAGAGGCCCCGGGGCCCCCCGAAGCTTTTCCTATATCCAAGCGGGTGGCGTACATTGTTAGTAAAGAATGGGACAGGCCCGGTATACCTTTAGTACCTCCCCCCATATTTATAAAATTGTTTTCCTATAGTCGACCCCAGAAAGGACTGATGGCAGACAGTCCCCAAGGTCGAGGGGGCGGTTTCTACTCTACACAAGCGCGCCACTATACCCATAGAAGATAGTTGTGCTTTCCAAGATCCTATGGATAAAAAATTAGAAGGTCTGCTAAAGATGTTTGTTCAGCAAGGTTCCCTTCTACAACCAATTGCATGCATTGTCCCTGTCACTGCAGCCGCGTGTTTCTAGTTTGATGAGCTAGGAAAGGCGATTATTAGTAATTCTTCTTCTTATGAAGAGATTATGGACAGAATTCGTGCTCTTAAATTGGCTAATTCTTTCACCCTAGACGCCACCTTGCAATTGGCTAGGTTAGCGGCGAAAAAATTCTGGGTTTGCTATTGTGGCGCAGAGCGCTTTGGTTAAAATCTTGGGCAGCGGATGCGTCTTCCAAGAACAAATTGCTTGACATTCCTTTCAAGGGGAAAAACACTCTTTGGCCCTGACTTGAAAGAGATTATCTCTGATATCACTGGGGGCAAGGGCCACGCCCTTCCTCAGGATAGGTCTTTTCAGGACCAAAAATAAACCTAAGTTTCGTCCCTTTCGCAGAAACGGATCAGCCCCAAGGGCTACGTCCTCTAAGCAGGAAGGTAATACTTCTCAAGCCAATCCAGCCTGGAGACTTATGCAAGGCTGGAACAAAGGAAAGCAGGCCAGGAAACCTGCCACTGCTACCAAGACAGCATGAAATGCGGGCCCCCGATCCGGGACCGGATCTGGTGGGGGGCAGACTCTCTCTCTTCGCTCAGGCTGGGGCAAGAGATGTTCTGGATCCTTGGGCGCTAGAAATAGTCTCCCAAGGTTATTCTCTGGAGTTCAAGGGGCTTCCTCCAAGGGGGAGGTTCCACAGGTCTCAGTTGTCTTCAGACCACATAAGAAGACAGGCATTCTTACATTGGGTAGAAGACCTGCTAAAAATGGGAGTGATTCATCCTGTTCCATTAGGAGAACAAGGGATGGGGTTCTACTCCAATCTGTTCATAGTTCCCAAAAAAGAGGGAACGTTCTGACCAATCTTAGATCTCAAGATCTTGAACAAGTTTCTCAAGGTTCCATCGTTCAAGATGGAAACCATTCGAACACTTCTTCCTTCCATCCAGGAAGGTCAATTCATGACCAAGGTGGATTTCAAGGATGCGTATCTACATATTCCTATCCACAAGGAACATCATCGGTTCCTAAGGTTTGCATTCCTGGACAAGCATTTCCAGTTCGTGGCGTTTTCTTTCGGATTAGCCACTGCTCCTAGGATTTTCTCATAGGTACTAGGGTCCCTTCTGGCAGTGCTAAGACCAAGGGGCATTGCTGTAGTACCTTACTTGGACGACATTCTGATTCGAGCGTCGTCCCTTCCTCAAGTAAAGGCTCACACGGACATTGTCCTGGCCTTTCTCAGATCTCACGGATGGAAAGTGAACGTGGAAAAGAGTTCTCTATCTCCGTCAACGAGGGTTCCCTTCTTGGGAACTATAATAGACTCCTTAGAAATGAGGATTTTTCTGACAGAAGCCAGAAAAACAAAACTTCTAGATTCTTGTCGGATACTTCATTCCGTTCCTCTTCCTTCCATAGCGCAGTGCATGGAAGTGATAGGTTTGATGGTAGCGGCAATGGACATAGTTCCTTTTGTGCGCATTCATCTAAGACCATTACAACTGTTCATGCTCAGTCAGTGGAATGGGGACTATTCAGACTTGTCTCCGAAGATACAAGTAAATCAGAGGACCAGAGACTCATTCCGTTGGTGGCTGTCCCTGGACAACCTGTCACAAGGGATGACCTTCCGCAGACCAGAGTGGGTCATTGTCACGACCGACGCCAGTCTGATGGGCTGGGGCGCGGTCTGGGGATCCCTGAAAGCTCAGGGTCTTTGGTCTCGGGTAGAATCTCTTCTACCGATAAATATTCTGGAACTGAGAGCGATATTCAATGCTCTCAAAGCTTGGCCTCAGCTAGCGAGGGCCAACTTCATACATCAACCATCAGGGGGGAACAAGGAGTTCCCTAGCGATGGAAGAAGTGACCAAAATCATTCTATGGGCGGAGTCTCACTCCTGCCACCTGTCTGCTATCCACATCCCAGGAGTGGAAAATTGGGAAGTGGATTTTCTGAGTCGTCAGACATTGCATCCGGGGGAGTGGGAACTCCATCCGGAAATCTTTGCCCAAGTCACTCAACCGTGGGGCATTCCAGACATGGATCTGATGGCCTCTCGTCAGAACTTCAGAGTTCCTTACTACGGGTACAGATCCAGGGATCCCAAGGCGGCTCTAGTGGATGCACTAGTAGCACCTTGGACCTTCAAACTAGCTTATGTGTTCCCGCCGTTTCCTCTCATCCCCAGGCTGGTAGCCAGGATCAATCAGGAGAGGGCGTCGGTGATTTTGATAGCTCCTGCGTGGCCACGCAGGACTTGGTATGCAGATCTGGTGAATATGTCATCGGCTCCACCATGGAAGCTACCTTTGAGACGAGACCTTCTTGTTCTAGGTCCGTTCGACCCACTCCAGCTGACTGCTTGGAGATTGAACGCTTGATCTTATCAAAGCGAGGGTTCTCAGATTCTGTTATTAATACTCTTGTTCAGGCCTGAAAGCCTGTAACCAGAAAAATTACCACATAATTTGGTATATCTGTTGGTGTGAATCTACAGGATTCCCTTGGGACAAGGTTAAGATTCCTAAGAGTCTATCCTTCCTTCGAGAAGGATTGGAAAAAGGATTATCTGCAAGTTCCTTGATGGGACAGATTTCTGCCTTGTCTGTGTTACTTCACAAAAAGCTGGCAGCTGTGCCAGATGTTCTAGCCTTTGTTCAGGCTCTGGTTAGAATCAAGCCTGTTTACAAAATTTTGACTCCTCCTTGGAGTCTCAACCTAGTTCTTTCAGTTCTTCAGGGGGTTCCGTTTGAACCCTTACATTCCGTTGATATTAAGTTATTATCTTGGAAAGTTTTGTTTTTGGTTGCAATTTCTTCTGCTAGAAGAGTTTCAGAATTATCTGCTCTGCAGTGTTCTTCTCCTTATCTGGTGTTCCATGCAGATAAGGTGGTTTTGCGTACTAAACCTGGTTTTCTTCCAGTTTCAAAGAAGGAACGTTTGTTGCACAACTTGGATGTAGTTCGTGCTCTCAAATTTTACTTAGCAGCTACTAAGGATTTCAGACAAACTTTGTCTTTGTTTGTTGTTTATTCTAGTAAACGGAGAGGTCAAAAAGCAACTTCTACCTCTCTCTCCTTCTGGATTAAAAGCATTATCCGATTGGCTTATGAGACTGCCGGACGGCAGCCTCCTGAAAGAATCACAGCTCACTCCACTAGGGCTGTGGCTTCCACATGGGCCTTCAAGAACGAGGCTTCTGTTGATCAGATATGTAAGGCAGCGACTTGGTCTTCACTGCACACTTTTTCTAAATTTTACAAATTTGATACTTTTGCTTCTTCTGAGGCTGTTTTTGGGAGAAAGGTTTTGCAAGCCGTGGTGCCTTCCATTTAGGTGACCTGATTTGCTCCCTCCCTTCATCCGTGTCCTAAAGCTTTGGTATTGGTTCCCACAAGTAAGGATGACGCCGTGGACCGGACACACCTATGTTGGAGAAAACAGAATTTATGTTTACCTGATAAATTACTTTCTCCAACGGTGTGTCCGGTCCACGGCCCGCCCTGGTTTTTTTAATCAGGTCTGATAATTTATTTTCTTTAACTACAGTCACCACGGTAACATATGGTTTCTCCTATGCAAATATTCCTCCTTAACGTCGGTCGAATGACTGGGGTAGGCGGAGCCTAGGAGGGATCATGTGACCAGCTTTGCTGGGCTCTTTGCCATTTCCTGTTGGGGAAGAGAATATCCCACAAGTAAGGATGACGCCGTGGACCGGACACACCGTTGGAGAAAGTAATTTATCAGGTAAACATAAATTCTGTTTTTCATTCAGACAAGGTAGTTCTGCGTACCAAACCTGGGTTTTTACCTAAGGTGGTTTCTAACAGGAATATCAATCAAGAGATTGTTGTTCCATCATTGTGTCCTAATCCTTCTTCAAAGAAGGAACGTCTTTTGCATAATCTGGACGTAGTCCGTGCCTTGAAGTTTTACCTACAGGCTACTAAAGATTTTCGTCAAACATCTGCCCTGTTTGTCGTTTACTCTGGACAGAGGAGAGGTCAAAAAGCTTTGGCAACCTCTCTCTCCTTTTGGCTTCGGAGCATAATACGCTTAGCCTATGAGACTGCTGGACAGCAGCCCCCTAAAAGGATTACAGCTCATTCTACTAGAGCTGTGGCTTCCACCTGGGCCTTTAAAAATGAGGCCTCTGTTGAACAGATTTGCAAGGCTGCGACTTGGTCTTCGCTTCACACCTTTTCAAAATTTTACAAATTTGACACTTTTGCTTCTTCGGAGGCTGTTTTTTGGAGAAAGGTTCTACAGGCAGTGGTTCCTTCCGTTTAAGTTCCTGCCTTGTCCCTCCCATCATCCGTGTACTTTAGCTTTGGTATTGGTATCCCACAAGTAATGGATGATCCGTGGACTGGATACACTTAACAAGAGAAAACATAATTTATGCTTACCTGATAAATTTATTTCTCTTGTAGTGTATCCAGTCCACGGCCCGCCCTGTCCTTTTAAGGCAGGTCTAAATTTTAATTAAACTACAGTCACCACTGCACCCTATGGTTTCTCCTTTCTCGTCTTGTTTCGGTCGAATGACTGGATATGGCAGTGAGGGGAGGAGCTATATAGCAGCTCTGCTGTGGGTGATCCTCTTGCAACTTCCTGTTGGGAAGGAGAATATCCCACAAGTAATGGATGATCCGTGGACTGGATACACTACAAGAGAAATAAATTTATCAGGTAAGCATAAATTATGTTTTCTCCACAGGTCGATGTGAGGGATAGGACCTCTCAAGCCTGTGAGCTGCCTTGGGTGTCAGGCAGATGTAAGGTAAGTGCTACTTTTTTATTCTGGGGCCAAAGAAAAAACTCAGAGGAAAAGTGGGCACTTTTATTTAAACAACACAGTATGAAACATATAAAGCTCAGTTAACAGGGGCTCTTTATGTTTGGGACATTAAGCTCTCCTTGTATGGAGAGTAAATTTGACAGCCATAACTGCAGGCACTGGGGCTGGGAGTTTAGCTTATTTTAAATTTCCTATGGTGGTTATTCCTCTCAACGGCTTAGACAAGTAAAATAAGCCGGTCGGGAGATAATTGTACAGTAATGCCCACGTAACTGCGTAGTACTCAGAGACATGTCTGCTGTTGCAGAGACGGCTGAAGAGCGTGTCACTAGAACTGCATGGTTTTTTATATATTAAGTATTTTGTCACTGAAGTACTGGATCGTTCCAGTTTCACAAGAGGAAGGATAGTGAATACTGGTTGGCGGTCAGGTAGGCGCCTCAGCAGGGGTTGCTGAGGTGTAAGGTTGTCTGATTGTAATTAATTGGCTTTAATTTTCTATGTGACATAGCAGGGTAAAAAAGTTACCGTTTTAAATATAAAGGCACAGTAACGTTTTTTATTTTTCTGTACAAAGTTTGTTCTTGTTTTTTTTTCTTTTGTTTTTTTTTTTTCCATTCATTTGGAGTTATTAATTCATACATAGTGAACAGCATGGATCGAGAAGCCTTGCAAGACGTCACTTGCTCCTTATGGATGTTAATGTGGAACAGAGTTTTTCTGAACAAAATATTTCAAAAGCGGATGCTGTCCAAGAGTCTGACGAGGGTCGAGGTATGCCACAGCTTTCTCCCCAGGCGTCCCAAATTTTACCGCCCACACAAGCAGTGCCCTGCACTTCTGCTCTAGCGCCTGCTGGAGTTACTTTAAAAGACATAGCTTCTCTCATGTTTTCTACAATTTCTAATGCATTGTCTGCTTTCCCAATGTTGCAGGGCAAACGTAAGAGGAAAACCAGACATTCAGTAAGTTCTGATGCAATTGTTGAATTTTCGGAGGTACCCTCCCAAGGACAAAGAAGAAGAGAGGGTACTGCTGTAGCATCTGAGGGTGAAATCTCAGATTCAGAAAGTTTATTGCCTCTGACAGACTCTGAGGTTGTATCCTTTAGGTTTAAACTAGAACACCTCCGTCTGTTGCTCAGGGAGGTTTTGGTTACTTTGGACGACTGTGACTGCACGGTAGTGGTTGTCCCTATGAAGTCTAGTAAATTGGACAGATATTTCGAGGTTCTTTCTTACTCAGACGTATTTCCAGTCCCAAAGCGAGCTTCAGAGATCATTACTAAGGAGTGGGAGAGACCAGGCATTCCCTTTTCTCCCTCTCCTATTTTTAAGAAGATGTTTCCCAAAGCTGACTCTTTCAAGGAGGCTTGGCAAACAGTTCCTAAGGTGGAAGGGGCCATTTCCACCTTAGCCAAGATAACTACTATTCCCATAGAGGATAGTTGTGCTTTCAAAGATCCTATGGACAAGAAGTTAGAGGGTCTACTTAAGAAGATTTATGTTCACCAGGGTCTGCAATGGCAATCAGCTGCGTGTATTGCTACCGTCACTAGTGTGGCGGCATATTGGTTTGATGCACTGTCTGAGTCTCTCAGGACTGAGACTTCCTTGGAGGAGATCCAAGACAGGATAAAGGCTCTGAAGCTAGCTAATGCCTTTATTATGGACGCTTCCCTTCAAATTATTAAACTGGGAGCTAAGATTTCAGGTTTCTCTATTCTAGCCCGCAGAGCTTTATGGTTAAAACCTTGGTCTGCGGATGTTTCTTCTAAGTCTAAGCTTCTGGCTATTCCTTACAAGGGCAAGACCTTGTTTGGACCTGGTCTATCGGAAATTATCTCTGATATCACGGGAGGTAAGGGTCATCTTCTCCCTCAAGATAAGAGAAACAATCAGAAAGGACGACAGAGCAATTTTCGTTCCTTTCGAAATTTCAAAGGAAATTCTTCATCTTCCTCCTCTAAGCAGGAACAATCCAAACCTGCATGGAGACCTAACCAGTCTTGGACTAAGGGAAAGCAATCCAATAAGCCTGCTATTGAATCCAAATCAGCATGAAGGGCATTCCCCCGATCCGGGACCGGATCTTGTAGGGGGCAGATTTTCCTTCTTCGCTCAGGTTTGGGTTCAGGATGTTCAGGATCCCTGGGCAATAGAAATTGTGTCCCAGGGATACAAACTAGAGTTCAATAGTTTTCTCCACATAGGCAGGTTTCTACTCTAAAGATTATCTGCAAACCAGACAAAGAGAGAGGCGTTCTTACATTGCGTAAGAGACCTCTCCGCCCTGGGAGTGATTGTTCCTGTTCCAGTACTGGAACAGGGTCAGGGTTTTTATTCCAATCTTTTCGTGGTTCCCAAAATGGAGGGAACCTTCAGACCAATTTTAGACCTCAAGAGTCTAAACAAATTTCTAAGGGTTCCGTCCTTCATGATGGAAACTATTGGTTCCATTCTTCCCTTAATCCAGGAGGGTCAATTTATGACAACAGTGGATTTAAAGGACGCGTACCTACCTGTTCCTATTCACAGGGATCATCACAAGTTCCTAAGGTTTGCCTTCCAGGACAAACACTTCCAGTTTGTGGCTCTTCCTTTCGGTCTTGACACTGCTCCCAGAATTTTCACAAAGGTTCTGGGGTCAATCTTGGCTGTGCTTCGGTCACGGTGCATTGGGGTGGCGCCTTATCTGGACGACATCCTAGTCCAGGCACCATCCTTTCAACAAGCAAGATCCCACACCGACATGGTGTTATCTTTCCTGAGAACTCACGGGTGAAAGATAAATTTGGAAAAGAGTTCCTTAGTTCCAGACACAAGGGTAACCTTCTTGGGAACCATAATAGACTCCCTGTCTATGAAAATTTTTCTGACAGAAGTCAGGAAATCAAAGATTATCCATACTTGCCTAGTCCTTCAGTCTACTCCTCGGCCGTCAGTGGCTCAGTGTATGGAGGTAATCGGGCTGAAGGTGGCGGCATCATCCCGTTTGCTCGATTCCACCTCAGACCTCTGCAGTTAAGCATGCTCAGACAATGGAACGGAGATTATGCGGACTTGTCTCCTCGAATAACTCTGGAGCAGGAGACAAGGGACTCTTATCAATGGTGGTTGTCTCTGGATCATCTCTCCCAGGGAACCTGCTTTCGCAGACCATCTTGGGTGATTGGGACAACAGACGCCAGCCTTCTGGGGTGGGGAGCAGTTTGGGGCTCCCTAAAAGCTGAGGGAGTTTGGACTCAGTCAGAGTCTGTTCTTCCTATAAACATTCTAGAACCGAGAGCAATCTTCAATGCCCTTCTGGCCTGGACTAGTTAGCCTCACCCCGGTTTATTAGGTTCCAGTCGGACAACATAACTTCAGTGGCTTACATCAATAATCAGGGAGGAATGAGGAGTTCCTTAGCGATGACAGAAGTAACCAAAATAATCCAGTGGGTGGAAGCCCACTCTTGTTGCCTATCGAGGATCCACATCCCAGGGGTGGACAACAGGGAGGTGGATTTCCTGAGCAGGCAGACCTTTCATCCGGGGGAGTGGGAACTCCACCCGGAAGTATTTTCCAACCTGATTCTCAAGTGGGGTCAGCCGGAATTGGATCTCATGGCATCCCAACAGAATGCCAATCTCCCGAGATTCGGGTCAAGGTCCAGGGACCCCCAGGCGGAGCTGATAGATGCTCAGGCGGTCCCTTGGACCTTCAGTCTAGCATACCTTTTTCCTCAGTTTGCTCTTCTTCTTCGGGTAATTGCTCGAATCAAACAGGAGAGGGCCTGGGTGATCCTCATATCACCGGCCTGGCTTCGCAGGATTTGGTATGTAGATCTGGTGGGGATGGCATCTCTGCCTCCTTGGAGACTTCCGTTGAGGAAGGACTTTCTGATTTCAGGGGCCCTTCCTTCACCCAAATCTAGTTTCTCTAAAGCTGACTGCTTGGAGATTGAACGCTTAATTTTATCCAAGCTGGGGTTTTCTGACTCGGTCATAGAGACCATAATTCAGGCTTGTAAGCCTGTAACTAGAAGGATTTACCATAAGATTTGGTGTAATATCTCTTGGTGTGAATCCAAGGGCTACTCATGGAGTAGAGTTAGGATTCCTAAAAATGTTGTCTTTTCTCCAAGAAGGTTTGGAGAAAGGTTTATCGACGAGTTCCCTAAAGGGTCAAATCTCAGCCTTATCTATTTTGTTACACAAACGTTTGGCGGATGTCCCAGATGTACAATCATTTTGTCAGGCTTGGTCAGGATCAGGCCTGTGTTCAAACCAGTTACTCCTCCGTGGAGTCTTAATTTAGTTCTCAAAGTTCTTCAAGGGTCTCCGTTTGAGCCTATGCATTCCTTAGATATTAAGTTGTTATCTTGGAAAGTTTTATTTCTTGTTGCTATTTCTTCGGCTCGTAGAGTGTCAGAGCTCTCGGCATTGCAGTACGAGTCTCCTTACATTATTTTCCATTTAGATAAGGTAGTTTTACGTACTAAATTAGGATTTCTTCCTAAGGTTGTTTCTGATCGGAACATTAATCAGGAGATTGTTCTTTCTTTGTGTCCTAATCCTTCTTCTCAAAAGAAATGACTTCTGCACAATTTGGACGTGGTCCGTGCTCTAAAGTTTTACCTCCAGGCGACTAAGGACTTTCGTCTGTCTTCTTCTTTGTTTGTGATTTTCTCAGGAAAATGTAAGGGACAGAAAGCTACGGCTACTTCTCTTTTTTTTTTTGGCTGAAGGATATCATATGGTTTGCATATGAGACTGCTGCACAGCAACCTCCCGAGAGTGTTATGGCGCATTCCACGAGGGCTGTTGCTTCCTCATGGGCATTCAAAAATGAAGCTTCTGTGGAACAGATTTGCAAGGCTGCAACTTGGTCTTTTCTTCACACTTTTTCAAAATTTTACAAATTTGACACTTTTGCCTCGGCTGAGGCCGCTTTTGGGAAAAGGTTCTTCAAGCAGTGGGGCCTTCCGTTTAGGTTCCCTGTCTTGTCCCTCCCGTATCATCTGTGTTCTCTAGCTTGGGTATTGAATCCCATTAGTAATTAAGATGATCCGTGGACTACTCATGTCATAAAAAAGAAAAGAAAATTTATGCTTACCTGATAAATTTATTTTTTGACACGATGAGTCCACGGCCCGGCCTGTTCTTATAAGACAGGTTGTGGATTATTGTAAACTTCAGACACCTCTGCACCTTGGCTTTTCCTTTCTTTCCTTAACTTTGGTCGAATGACTGGAGTGGGAGGGAAGGGAGGAGCTATTTAACAGCTCTGCTGTGGTGCTCTTTGTCGCCTCCTGCTGACCAGGAGGTGAATATCCCATTAGTAATTAAGATGATCCGTGGACTCGTCGTGTCAAAAAAGAAACAAATTTATCAGGTAAGCATACATTTTCTTTATTATGGTTTCATCTCTGGCTATGTACTTCTGAAATATTAGAGCTATCCCCCCATATGAGTTAATATACTTTATATAGTTTCATCCCTGTCTATGTATTTCTGAAATATTAGTGCTATTCCCCCATATGAGTTAATATGCTTTATATGGTTTCATCCCTGGCTATGTACTTCTGAAATATTAGCACTGTTCCCCCATATGGGTTAATATGCTTCATATGGTTTCATCCCTGGTTATGTACTACTGAAATATTAGTGCTATTCCCTCATATGAGTTAATATGCTTTATATGGTTTCATCCCTGGCTATGTACTTCTAAAATATTAGAGCTGTTCCCCCATATGAGTTAATTACTTACAGCACCTCCACAAGAACTGATATCTGGTTAATGACTTCTCCCCCAGAAGATCTGATATCTGGTGAATAACTGCTCTCCCAGAAGAACTAATATCTGGTTAATGAGTGCTCCCCCAAAAGATCTGACATCTGGTAAATGACTGCTCCCCCAGAAGAATTAACATCTGGGTAATGACTGCTCTCCCAGAAGAACTAATATCTGGTTAATGACTGCTCCCCCAGAAGAATTAATATCTGGGTAATGACTGCTCTCCCAGAAGAACTAATATCTGGTTAATGACTGCTCCCCCAGATGAATTAATATCTGGTTGATGACTGTTCCCAAGAAGAATTAATATCTGGGTAATGTCTGCTCCTCCAGAAAAAAGTATTATCTGGGTAATGACTGCTCTCCCAGAAGAACTGATATCTGGCTAATGACTGCTCCCCCAGAGGATCTGATATCTGTCTATTGACTGCTCCCTGTCAGATCCTTCCTTTTTTCTCTGCTCACTGCCCCTTTAATGAATGCACCTGCCTATTTAAGACACACCTTTGCCTCTCTTCTATGCTGGATTATCTGCAATTCTCAGTGAACTGTGTGTGAAACTGAGCCACTCCGGCTCCACCTAATTTCCCCAGCATCTCAGAGCGGCACTCTCGCTCTCGCTACTAACCGCAGCTTGTACTTTCAGCTTGTCTCAGACCAGTATCGGCTGCTACCCGCTGACGTCATCAGCTACCGCCTGGAGCCATTCTCACACAGCTCCACGCTGCAAGCCGCAAACCTCCGCGGTCTCACATATAACTTTGCACACCTCTGTTTCCAGGACTGATTAACAGGTCGTATGTTTACCAATACTATCACTTGATACCTTATATCTCATTCGCTTCAGTATCTACCTTGATCAATATCTCACTGAATATCTGGACAGTATTATTGCATGAACCTGAACTTTAATCCTGCCTAATTAGTTTACTGCAGACTTCAGTGTTTGTAGGATAAAACTATCTTGCTGGCAAATATTAATACAGATAGGTTAACCTAGCAAAAGTCATATTTTGTTAACCAACCTGTAACACTATACATATTTTTTGTCAATTCCTATAATAATTGCTATAAGAAATCCTGTATGTTTCACTTCCCATAGTGAACAAACAAACAAGAAATATAATTATAACAGTATAATCCAGCCTCTAAATACAGGTATAGCACTATGGATATGACAGAAATTGCAAACCAAATTGCCACTTTAACTCAACGTATGGATTCTGTAAATTTAACTCTCAGAGATGTGCAAACTGAAAATCAGGTGCTCAAAGATTGCCTTAGAGATATGTATACCACTAAAACTGCACATTCAGAAGCACATCCTGAACCACAGGTATCTTTTCCTGACAAGTTTAGTGGTAATAGAGCAATGTTTAAGGAATTTAGAAATGCTTGTCTTTTGATGTTTGAACTAAAACCCAGAACTTATAGTACTGATAGAATTAAGGTGTTGACTACTATCTCTTATTTAAGGGGTGAACCCCGTGTCTGGGCGGACAGTTTGTTTGAAAATCAGAATCCCATTCTAAACTCTATACAGGATTTTCTAAAGGCTCTATCCTCACTATATGAAGATCCTTTTAAACAGGAATCTGCCGAATCCTCTCTCAGGGCCTTGAGACAAGGCAGACAACCTGTAGAAAATTATATATCACAATTTAAAATCTATGCAATTGAATCAAAGTGGAATGAACCCTCGCTTAGACATCAGTTCAGGATTGGGCTTTCAGAAGACATCAAAGATGAGCTCTCCCGTACTGGTATACCAGAGCATTTGGAGGATCTCTTCACACATTGCACTACAATTGATAGGCGTATAAGGGAACGCAAACAAGAGAGGGCAAACACCCCAACCTCATACAAGAGACAGAATAACCCACCAGTACCCTCTAGGGATAATGAGACTCCAATGGATATTGGATTTATCAGAGGTCCTTTATCACCTGAGGAGAAGGGCAGAAGACGCACTCATCGTTTGTGTATGTACTGCGCTGCCCCTGAGCATGACCTGACAGCATGTCCTCTCTTAAAAAAGACAAATAACGGTAAGACTTCTTCAACATTTCTTAGCCTTTCAGTAAACAGACCAAAACAACCACATATTTCTATGTCTTTTACTTTACAGTGGGATCTACAGTGCCTAAAGGTTGATGCGATTATTGATACAGGCGCTTCAGGAAATTACATTGATTGTGATTTTGTAAATAGAAATAAAATACCCTCACAAGCAAAAATGTCTCCTGTTTCTATAAATTTGGTTGATGGGTCTTCATTATCCTATGGTCCAGTAACTCTTGAAACCACTCCCTTACTTATGTGCACCTCCACAGGACATAGAGAATCTATCAGCTTTGACATTATACCTAGTCCTCTATATCCTGTTATATTAGGTCTCACTTGGTTACAACTCCATAAACCTATATTCGACTGGCACAACTTGACTATAGACCTAACGTCTTCCTACTGCTCTCAAACTTGTTTCCCTCTCAATAACATTCTTCTCTCATCTACTTCTCAGTTGCCATCCGAATATACTGATTTTCAAGACGTATTTAACAAGACTGATGCACAGACACTTCCGCCACACAGGACCTACGACTGTCCTATAGACCTCTTACCTGGCTCCACAATACCAGTGGGTCACATATACCCCCTATCTAAACCCGAATTAGATCACCTAAAATTATATCTACAGGAAAATCTAGCAAAAGGGTTTATTAGACCTTCCACCTCACCTGCTGGCGCAGGTATATTTTTTGTTAAAAACAAAGATCAGTCGCTCAGACCAATTATTGACTACAGGGAGTTAAACAAACGTACCAAGAAAAATCGCTACCCATTACCCCTCATCCCTGAATTGATAGAAAGATTGCGCACTGCCAAAGTCTTCACAAAATTGGACCTCAGGGGTGCTTACAATCTTATAAGAATGAGAGCTGGAGACGAATGGTTAACAGCTTTCAGAACTCGTTATGGCTTGTATGAATATACCGTTATGCCTTTTGGGTTATGTAACGCTCCAGCTACATTCCAATGTTTCATAAATGACATTTTTAAAGACATCTTGGACACCTTTATAGTAGTTTATCTTGACGACATCTTGATCTATTCTGATACTATACAACAACATGTGACCCACGTGAGAACAGTGTTAGCAAGACTTCGTCAACATAAGTTATACGCTAAACTAGAAAAGTGTGAATTTCATTGCAGTCAAGTCACTTTTTTGGGTTACATTATATCGAACACTGGTATTAAGATGGATGACTCTAAAATCCATGCTATCACTCAGTGGCCTACTCCAAAAAATCGTAAACAAGTACAAAGATTCCTTGGTTTTGCGAATTTCTATCGAAAGTTTATTCGTAATTTCGCCCAGACTGCTAAACCACTTACTGATTTAACAAAACACACAAACACTTTTAACTGGACATCTGACTGTCAGAAAGTCTTCCAACAGTTGAAAACTGACTTCACCACGGCACCTATTCTTAAATTCCCAGACCCAGATTTACAATTTATTGTAGAGGTTGATGCGTCGGATTATGCTCTGGGGGCAGTGTTGTCACAGAAACAATCTCTTACTGATGTGATGCATCCTGTCGCCTATCTTTCCAGGCTCATGCTACCAGCTGAACGAAATTACCCCATAGGGGAAAAGGAATTACTGGCCATCAAAACTGCATTTGAGCAATGGCGACATCTATTAGAGGGAGCTTTACACCCTATTATCGTTATTACAGATCACAAAAATTTACAATATTTACAACAAAGTAGGACTCTCTCCTCCAGACAACTCCGCTGGAATCTCTATTTCTCACGATTCAACTATCTCATCACCTACAGGCCTGGTAGTCGAAACGGCAAAGCTGACGCCCTCTCCCGCAAAGACATTAGACCGCTTAATGTGGAAACCCCGTCTACAGTTATACCCTCATCAAACTTTTTAGGTCTACTCGTTCATAAAGATCCTCAGTTCCAGAAAGCTCAAAATCAGGATTCCACAAAACCAACTCATCTTCTGCAAAGAAATCCAGATGGTTTATATTACCATGGTAAACATCTATACATACCACCTCAGTATAGAATATCTCTTCTACGTGCTCATCATGATTCCCCACTCACGGGACATTTAGGCATACAAAAAACTCTAGAGCTACTTAAGCGTAATTACTGGTGGCCAACTATGCTTTCCTCTGTAGAAGATTATATTTCAAATTGTGGTATTTGTGCCACGTGTAAACCCTCACATCAATCTCCGATGGGACTTCTACAACCATATCCAGTTCCAGAAACCCCTTGGACTCATCTCGCAATGGATTTTATTGTCGATCTACCAAAATCTTTGTCCTACACCTCCATTTTTGTAGTAGTTGATCTACTAACAAAAATGGCGCATTTCATACCAGCTATAGGAGTACCCACTGCACAACAAACTTGCGATTTGTTTATCAGGAATGTTGTTAGATTACATGGGTTGCCTATGGTACTCCTTTCGGACAGAGGATCACAATTCACCTCTCGGTTTTGGAGACATTTATGTAACACTCTACAAGTAACTCAAAAGCTCACAACTTCGTATCATCCACAGACGAATGGACAGGCAGAGCGCACCAATCAGTGGTTGGAGCAGTACCTCCGCTGCTTTTGCTCCAACCAACAGGATCAATGGGCTGACCATCTAGCCCTGGCAGAATTCGCCTACAACAACGCTAAGAATTCTTCAACTGGCTTTAGCCCTTTCTTCCTCAATCATGGACTCCATCCCAGAATCAGCTTCCTTCCTTATGCACCATCTCCCTGTCCTAAAGTCAACGACACTGTGAATGACATCTCCCAGACCTTGTCTGTTGCTCGAGACAACATAAAACATGCACAAGCATCCCATAAACGTTATTATGACTTGCGGCATAAGCCTCAACCTGTCTACCAGGTTGGACAACTAGTATGGTTATCAACAAAAAATTTGCGCTTACATACACCCTCCAAGAAAATGAGTAGGCTATTTATAGGTCCTTTTCCTATAATTGCCGTTAGGAACCCCGCTACTGTCACTCTACAACTGCCTCACTCATATAAGTTGCACCCGACTTTCCATGTCTCCCTGGTTAAACCCTGTCTTTCCGACAGATTTACCGTGGATTCTGTTACACATGTTCTTTCCCAGGATTTGGAATATGAGATAGAAGCTATTCTTGACTCCAGGAGGCGAAGGGGTGTTTTGGAATATCTAGTACGATGGAAAGGGTATGATCATTCTGAAGACTCATGGGAACCTGCTACTTCAGTCACGGCCCCCAGGTGTGTCTCACTTTTCCATCGTAGAAATCCGGAAAGACCTTGTCCTTAGAACCCTCGCTGTGGGTGTTCTTGGGGGGGGGATATGTCAGATCCTTCCTTTTTTCTCTGCTCACTGCCCCTTTAATGAATGCACCTGCCTATTTAAGACACACCTTTGCCTCTCTTCTATGCTGGATTATCTGCAATTCTCAGTGAACTGTGTGTGAAACTGAGCCACTCCGGCTCCACCTAATTTCCCCAGCATCTCAGAGCGGCACTCTCGCTCTCGCTACTAACCGCAGCTTGTACTTTCAGCTTGTCTCAGACCAGTATCGGCTGCTACCCGCTGACGTCATCAGCTACCGCCTGGAGCCATTCTCACACAGCTCCACGCTGCAAGCCGCAAACCTCCGCGGTCTCACATATAACTTTGCACACCTCTGTTTCCAGGACTGATTAACAGGTCGTATGTTTACCAATACTATCACTTGATACCTTATATCTCATTCGCTTCAGTATCTACCTTGATCAATATCTCACTGAATATCTGGACAGTATTATTGCATGAACCTGAACTTTAATCCTGCCTAATTAGTTTACTGCAGACTTCAGTGTTTGTAGGATAAAACTATCTTGCTGGCAAATATTAATACAGATAGGTTAACCTAGCAAAAGTCATATTTTGTTAACCAACCTGTAACACTATACATATTTTTTGTCAATTCCTATAATAATTGCTATAAGAAATCCTGTATGTTTCACTTCCCATAGTGAACAAACAAACAAGAAATATAATTATAACACTCCCCCAGAGGAACTAATATCTAGCTAATGTCTGCTCCCCCAGATGAACTTACATCTGTCAGGGTGCCAGGAATCAGACTGAGACGAGAAGTGCAAAAATAATAACACCTTTATTAATAGCAAAAAATAATAAAATGTCCACAAGTCAAATAACAAGCCAGGAATCAAAACCAGAGCTGGTAGTCAGACGAGCCGAGTAAGGAGCCAAAGCGAGTAGTCAGACGAGCCGGAATCAGGAACAAGGAGAACAGCAGAGTCAGGAACAAGCCAGGGATCAGGAACCAGGAGGGATGTCAGGCAGCCAGGTTATACACAGAAGCTCTCACAAACAGGTCTGAGATAAAACAAGGGCAAAGCATACTTAAAAGAGGCCCTTAAAATAATAAGTGACATCACAATTCTGAGACTGAATCCTTTCTCACACGGATGATGTACACCAGTCTGGCCATAAAAGGAAGTGCAGGATATGCGCAGCATCACACAGTATGCACCAGAGTCAGCAAGAGAGGTGAGTAAAATGGCTGCCAGCAGCACATGGCAAGCAAAACAGGGAAAAACCCCTGACAGTACCCTCCCCTCAACGACCCCTCCCCCGCGGGAGGGCAAAAGGCTTATTGGGGAAACGGGCATGGAAGGCACGGAGGAGGGCAGGAGCATGAACATCAGAGGAGGGAACCCATGAACGCTCCTCCGGACCATAGCCCCTCCAGTGAACCAAATATTGTACGCGGCCCCTGGACATACGAGAGTCAATAATGCTGCTGACCTCATACTCCTCATGGTTCTCAACAAAGATAGCATGGGGACGAGGCAACACAGTGGTAAACCGATTACAGACCAATGGTTTCAAGAGGGAGACATGAAAAACATTGAAGATGCGCATTGCAGGAGGAAGGTCAAGAGCGTAGGCCACAGGATTGACCCGTCGGAGTATTCGAAAGGGACCAACATAACGGGGAGCCAGTTTATTGGAAGGCACACGAAGGTTCAAGTTGCGGGAGGACAGCCAAACCCTGTCACCAACCTGGTAGGAAGGCGCGGGCAGACGTCTACGATCAGCCTGGAACTTTTGGTGCTGCATAGAACGATGAAGGCAATCCTGAATCTGCACCCACATGGAACGGAGTTGCCGGAGATGCTCCTCCAAAGCCGGAATACCTTGAGACATGAATGAATCGGGCAACAAGGATGGTTGAAACCCATAATTCGACATGAACGGGGATAACTTGGAGGAAGCATTAATAGCACTATTACGAGCAAACTCTGCCCAAGGTAACAGTTCAGACCAATTATTGTGGTGATCTGAGACATAGCAACGGAGGAACTGTTCCAGAGCTTGATTAGACCGTTCTGCATCCCCATTGGATTGAGGGTGATATGCCGAGGAGAAGAAAAGCTGGATCCCCATTTGAGCACAAAAGGAACGCCAAAAACTGGAGACAAACTGGCTACCCCAGTCCGACACTATCTCCTTGGGTAACCCATGTAAACGGAAGACCTCCCGGGTAAAAATTGAAGCAAGCTCCTGAGCGGTAGGCAACTTCTTCAAGGGAATGCAATGTGACATTTTAGAAAAACGGTCAACCACCATAAGGATAACAGTGTTGCCATTGGAAACAGGGAGCTTGACAATGAAGTCCATGGAAAGATGTGTCCAAGGACGCTCACCATTAGCAATAGGTTGAAGAAGACCCACAGGAAGACGTTGAGGAGTCTTATTCTGTGCACAAACTGAGCAGGAGGCAGCATACGCAGCAACATCCAAACGAAGACCTGGCCACCAGAATTGTTGACTGACAGACCAATTCATTTGGTTCTTGCCTGGGTGACCTGCGGCTTTAGGATAGTGGTAAGTGTGCAAAAGTTTAGTTTGAAGATTCTCAGGAACAAAACACTTACCACTAGGTTTCTCAGGAGGTGCATTGGTTTGTGCAGCCAGGATCTCCTCCCCCAAGGGAGAAGTCAAATTAGTACGTATGGTAGCCAAAATATGGTCAGGAGGTATAACTAGAGTAGGTACAGACTCCTCCTTGGACAGAGGGGAAAATTATCGAGAGAGGGCATCAGCCCTAACATTCTTACTACCAGGCAGGTAGGAGACCACATAATTAAACCGAGACAAAAATAGCGCCCATCTGGCCTGTCGGGGCGACAAACGTTTTGCTTCAGATAGATAAGTTAAATTCTTGTGGTAAGTAAGAATGAGCATTGGCACGCTAGTACCCTCAAGATGATGCCTCCATTTCTTGAGTGCCAAAATTATGGCCAGTAATTCCCTGTTGCCAATTTCATAATTGCACTCCGCTGGAGACAATTTCTTAGAGAAGAAACCACACAGATGCAAGGAACCGTCAGGCGTAGGACGTTGAGACAAGAGGGCACCTACTCCAGTCTCAGACGCATCAAACTCAAGAACGAAAGGCAGGACAGGGTTAGGATGAGCCAGAACTGGAGCGGCAGCAAAGGCAGTCTTAAGACTATCAAAGGCCTTAATGGCAGTAGGTGACCAATGGAGTGGATCATTCTCTTTACAGGTCATGTCTGTGTTAAGTTTGACCAAGGAAGAAAAGTTTTTAATAAACTTTCTATAGTAATTGGCGAACCCCAAAAAACGTTGAATAGACCGAAGATCAACTGGGCGAGGCCACTGCAGATAACTTGTCAGGATCCATGGAGAACCCTGCAACGGAGATAACATAGGAAGGTTACTTGAGTCTGATGGAACTCACATTTCTCGAGTTTACAAAACAGGCCGTTCTCACATAGTCTCTGAAGAACCTGTGTAACATCAGAACGATGAGCCTCAAGTGTGGGTGAGTGTATGAGGATGTCGTCTAAGTACACCACAACACACTGTTGCAACATATCTCGTTGGACATCATTAATAGATTCCTGGAAAACAGCAGGAGCATTACATAGGCCAAAGGGCATTACAAGATACTCATAATGCCCGCTCCTGGTGTTGAATGCTGTTTTCCATTCGAGGCCCTCCTTGATCCTAACGAGATTGTACGCTCCTCTCAAATCAAGTTTAGTAAAGACCGTAGCTCCCTTGAGGCGGTCAAAGAGTTCCTCAATGAGAGGAATAGGGTAAGCATTCTTAATGGTAAGATGATTAGGACCCCTATAATCTATGCATGGTCTTAACTCGCCACCCTTTTTCTTCACAAAGAAGAAGCCAGCCCCTGCAGGAGAGCAGGATTTGCGGATGATCCCTCACGACAGAGCATCGGCAACATACTCCTCCATAGCACAATTCTCTGCAACAGACAAAGGGTAAACCCGGCCCCGAGGAGGAATGGCTCCAGGTTGCAGGTCTATGGCACAATCGTAAGACCGGTGAGGAGGCAATGTACCAGCACGCACCTTGTCAAAAACGTCTTGGAACTCTCGGTACTCCTCTGGCAATTGAGATACCGAAGAAGTGCACAAGACTTTAACTGGTTTCCGAAGACAAGTGGAAATACATTGCGGAGACCACGACACAATTTCGGACCTGTGCAAGTCGAGACTGGGATTGTGCTTTTGGAGCCAGGGATAACCCAGAACAACCAGAAAATGCGGAGAGTTTATCACCTGGAACTGGAGGGTTTCAAAATGGAGAGCCCCAACAGCCATGGATAATGGAGCAGTTTCGTGAGTAACGAGTGCAGGCTAAAGGGGCCTGCCATCAATGGCCTCAATAGCAAGTGGAACGGACCGAGGCAAAACAGGAATGGAGTGCTTTGATACAAAAGCACTGTCAATGAAATAGCCCGCAGCACCGGAGTCAACAAGAGCCTGGGTGACTATGGAGGAGTCCACCCAGGAAAGGACAACCGTGACCAAAGGTTTCTCCTTTAGCGGTTCCGGGAACGAGGATAAACCCCCGACAGGACCTTAGGTGTGAGCGTTTCCCGGCCATGTAGGACAAGACTTCAAAAGGTGGCCCTGTAACCCACAATAGAGGCAGAGCCCCTCCCAGGAGGAATGGGAGGAGAGAGAGGCATGGGTGGGAACGAACACGTAGGAGACAATGGAACAGGAGGCTTCCGCAAGCACTCCTTGAAAGAGGGCCTCTCACATAGTCTGATGTCAATTAGGATCAAAAAAGACACCAATGTCTCGATCTTCTGGTAAATCTCTGGCAGCAACTTCGTCTTTAATCGCATCAGAGAGCCCATGAAAGAAGACGGCAACAAGGGCTTCATTGTTCCAACCTACCTCTGCGGCAAGCGTACGGAACTCAATGGCATACTGAGCAACAGATCTTGTACCTTGCTGAATGGACATGTCGTTTAGCAGCAGAGGAGGAGCGAGCCGGATCATCAAATACCCTTCGAAAGGAGGCCACAGATTCAGGATAATTTGAAATCACAGGTTTATTAGTCTCCCACAAGGGATTAGCCCAGGCAAGAGCTGTGTCAGAGAGTAACGAGATGAGAAATCCCACCTTAGCTCTGTCAGAGGGAAAGGCCTGAGGTAACATCTCAAAGTAAATGCCCACCTGGTTCAAAAACCATCTGCATTGATTAGGATCGCCTCCATAATGCTGAGGTAGTTGTGCAGAACCGGACATGCTCCTGGCAGTGCGAGTCAGCAGGGTTTGCAGGGCTAGTTCAAATTGATCCAAGCGGTGATCCTGTTCATCCATCCTGGAAATTATGGCAGGTAAAGTGGATTATTAGCACCATCAGGATTCATGTCCCTTGCATAATGTCAGGGTGCCAGGAATCAGACTGAGACGAGAAGTGCAAAAATAACACCTTTATTAATAGCAAAAAAATAATAAAATGTCCACAAGTCAAATAACAAGCCAGGAATCAAAACCAGAGCTGGTAGTCAGACGAGCCGAGTAAGGAGCCAAAGCGAGTAGTCAGATGAGCCGGAATCAGGAACAAGGAGAACAGCAAAGTCAGGAACAAGCCAGGGATCAGGAACCAGGAGGGATGTGAGACAGCCAGGTTATACACAGGAGCTCTCACAAACAAGTCTGAGACAAAACAAGGACAAAGCATACTGAACAGAGGCCCTTAAAATAATAAGTGATGACATCACAATTCTAAGACTGCATCCTGTCTCACACATATGATGTACACCAGTCTGGCCATAAAAGGAAGTGCAGGAAATGAGCAGCATCACACAGTATGCACCAGAGTCCGCAAGAGAGGTGAGTAAAATGGCTGCCAGCAGCACATGGCAAGCAAAACATGGAAAAAATCCTGACAATATCTGGCTAATGTCTGCTCCCTCAGATGAACTGATATCTGGCTAATGTCTGCTCTCCCAGAAGAAGTAATATCTGGTTAATGACTGCTTTCCCAGAAGAACTGATATTTGGTTAATGACTGCTTTCCCAGAAGAACTGATATCTGGTTAATGACTGCTTTCCCAGAAGAACTGATATCTGGTTAATGACTGCTCTCCCAGAAGAACTGATATCTGGTTAATGACTGCTCTCCCAGATGAACTGATATCTGGTTAATGACTGCTCCCCCAGAGGAACTGATATCTGGTTAATGACTGCTCCCCCAGAAGAACTAATATCTGGGTAATGTGTGCTCTCCCAGAAGAACTAATATCTGGTTAATGACTGTTCCCAAGAAGAATTAATATCTGGGTAATGTCTGCTCCTCCAGAAGAATTAGTATCTGGGTACTGACAGCTCTACCAGAAGAACTGATATCTGGCTAATGACTGCTCCCCCAGAGGATCTGATATCTGGCTAATTACTGCTCCCCCAGGCGAATTGATATCTTTCTAATGTCTGCTCTCCCAGATGAACAGATATCTGTCTAATGACTGCTCCCCCAGAGAAACGAATATCTGGCTAATGTCTGCCAGATGAACTGATATCTGGTTAATGACTGCTCTCCCAGAAAAACTGATATCTGGTTAAGGACTGCTCCCCCAGAGCAACTGATAGCTGCCTAATGACTGCTCCCCCAGAAGATCTGATATCTGGTGAATGACTTCTCCCCCAGAGGAACTGATAACTGGGTTATGACTGCTCCCCCAGACAAATTAATATCTGGCTAATGACTGCTCCCCCCAGAAGAATTAATATCTGTGTTATGACTGCTCTCCCAGAAGAATTAATATCTGGCTAATGACTGCTCTCCTAGAAGAATTAATATCTGGCTAATGACTGCTCCCCCAGAAGAATTAATATCTGGGTAATGATTGCTCCCCCAGAAGAATTAATATCTGGGTAATGATTGCTCCCCCAGAAGAATTAATATCTGGGTAATGACTACTCCCCAGGAAGAACTGATAGCTGGCTAATGACTGCTCCCCCAGAAGAACTGATATCTGACTGAGTGCTCCCCCAGAAGAGTTAATATCTGGCTAATGACTGCTCCCCCAGAAGATCTGATATCTGGTTAATGAGTGCTCCCCCAGTAGAGTTAATATCTGGCTAATGTCTGCTCCCCCAGAAGACCTGATATCTGGTTAATGACAGCTCCCTCAGAAGAAGTGGTATTTGGTCAGTGACTGGTCCCCTAAAATAACTGATATCTAGTTAATGACTGCTCCCCCAGAAGAAGTGGTATTTGATCAGTGACTGCACCCCAAGAACTGATATCTGGTCAATGACAGCTCCACTAGAGAAACTGATATCTAAATAACTGTTCTACCATAGGAATTTATAGCTGGTCCATTAGAAAATCGGCTCTATTAACAATAGTCACTTCGTAGGCATTGGGCTTACGTAAACTCACAAAAACATCAATCTCTGTTACCTTTTACATGTGACTCATCACTACAGCATGCACTTGTAAACCGTTGCCTTTTTCAGCTCCGTGAGCCCGGCACAAACCTCTGTTCTTACGGACACTGCCTTCTGATCTCCTTGCCGCTATATGTTTCAACTCTACTTGTAATGATCGTAAGCCCTTGCCGATTCGTCAGCATCACACCACATGATCCTATTAGCCAATCGAAAGTATGTGCACACAATTTACGTCTGGGTTTTTCAGTTTCTCTCGTTAACAGAGGAATTGCCTGGTATTTCGGGACTGGACGGCAATGTTTAGTCAGGATCAGACTTTTATAATACAAGAAAGTTCTTCTTTGTGAAAGGCACATGTTGAGTAAAAAGGCTGCTCCTTGGGTGGTAACTAGCCATAGAACAAGCTATTTTGCTATTGTTCGTTCCCAGATTGAGCGCTTCTCTCTCTTTATTTATGTGTATGTAATTCTGCATGTCTGTCTGTGCATAATAATAATAATAATATCTGTACGCACATACACAAAGCATTTATGTATGTAAATCTATTTATCTACCTTCTTCCTCTGTCTCATAAGCAAACTCTTTTCTTTCATGTAATTAGCAAGAGTCCATGAGCTAGTGACGTATGGGATATACATTCCTACCAGGAGGGGCAAAGTTTCCCAAACCTCAAAATGCCTATAAATACACCCCTCACCACACCCACAATTCAGTTTTACAAACTTTGCCTCCCATGGAGGTGGTGAAGTAAGTTTGTGCTAGATTCTACGTTGATATGCGCTTCGCAGCAGGCTGAAGCCCGGTTTTCCTCTCAGAGTGCAGTGAATGTCAGAGGGATTTGAAGGGAGTATTGCCTATTTGAATACCATGGTCTTCCTCTAGGGGATCTATTTCATAGGTTCTCTGTTATCGGTCGTAGAGATTTCTTCTCCTACCTCCCTTTTCAGATCGACGATATACTCTTATATACCATTACCTCTACTGATTCTCGTTTCAGTACTGGTTTGGCTATCTACTATATGTAGATGAGTGTCTTAGGGTAAGTAAGTCTTATTTCTATTTATGACACTCAAAGCTATGGTTGGACACTTTATATGTAAAGTTCTAAATATATGTGTTTAAACGTATATTTGCCATGATTCAGGATAATCAGTATTCCTTCATTCAGACTGTCGGTTTCATTTTTTTGGGAAAATGCATATAAATTTTATTTTTCTTACCTTAAAATTTTCAATTGACTTTTTTTCAAAAATTGCGGGCTGTTAGGCTCGCGGGTGCAGAAAATGCTTCTAATTATTGCGTCATTCTTGGCGCGAGACTTTTTTGGCGCAAAAAAATTTCGTCATAGTTGGCGCCGGAAGTTTTCACGTAATTGCGTCATTTTTTTGACGTATGTGTATTGCGGACGTTTTTTTTGGCGCCAAAAAATATGGGCGTCATTCTTGACGCCAAAATATGTGGGCGTTATACTTGGCGCCAAAAATGTGGGCGTCATACTTGGCGCCAGTTTTTTTCACATTATTTCAGTCTCAATTTTTAGTTGCTTCTGGTTTTCTAGAGGCTTGTTTCATTTTGCATTTTTTCCCATTCCTGAAACTGCCATTTAAGGAATTTGATAATTTTGCTTTATATGTTGTTTTTTCTTTTACATATTGCAAGATGTCACTACCTGACCCTGGATCAGAATCTACTTCTGGAAAAGCGCTGCCTGATGTCGGTTCTACCAAAGCTAAGTGCATTTGTTGTAAACTTTTGGTAACTGTTCCTCCGGCTGTAGTTTGTGTTAGTTGTCATGATAAGCTATCCAACGCTGATAATATTTCCATTAGTAATAATCCATTACCTGTTGTTGTTCCTACAACATCTAATGTTCAGGATGTTCCTGTTAATGTTAAAGAATTTGTTTCTAATTCTATTCGGAAGGCTCTGTCTGTTATTCCTCCTCCTAGTAAACGTAAGAGGGCTTTTAAAACTTCACATATTTCAGATTAATTTTTAAATGACCGCCATCATTCTGACTTATCTATTTCTGATGAGGATCTATCTGGTTCAGAAGATTCTACCTCAGATATTGACACTGATAAATCTTCATATTTGTTTAAGATGGAGTTTATTCGTTCTTTACTTAAAGAAGTGTTGATTGCATTAGATATGGAGGAGTTTAGTCCTCTTGATATTAAAACTACTAAGCGTTTAAATTCAGTTTTTAAACCTCATGTAGTTATTCCAGAAGTTTTTCCAGTTCCTGATGCTATTTCAGAAGTAATTTCAAGGGAATGGAATAGTCTGGGTACTTCATTTACTCCTTCTTCAAGGTTTAAGAAACTGTACCCTTTGCCATCTGATAGATTAGAGTTTTGGGAGAAAATCCCCAAAGTTGATGGGGCTATCTCTACTCTTGCTAAACGTACTACTATTCCTACGGCAGATAGTACTTCGTTTAAGGATCCTTTAGATAGGAAGCTTGAATCCTTTCTAAGGAAGGCTTATTTATGTTCAGGTAATCTTCTTAGACCTGCTATTTCTTTGGCTGATGTTGCTGCAGCTTCAACTTTCTGGTTGGAGGCTTTAGCGCAACAAGTGTCAGACCATAATGCTTATAGCATTGTTAAACTCCTTCAACATGCTAATAACTTTATTTGTGATGCCATTTTCGATATCATTAGAATTGATGTCAGGTATATGTCTTTAGCTATTTTAGCCAGAAGAGCTTTATGGCTTAAGTCTTGGAATGCAGATATGACTTCTAAGTCAACTTTGCTTTCTCTTTCTTTCCAAGGTAATAAATTATTTGGTTCTCAGTTAGACTCAATAATTTCAACTGTTACTGGGGGGAAGGGAGCCTTTTTACCTCAGGATAAAAAATCTAAAGGTAAATATAGGGCTGCTAATCGTTTTCGTTCCTTTCGTCAGCATAAGGAACAAAAGCCTGACCCTTCCTCTAAAGGAACAGTTTCCGTTTGGAAACCTCCAGTCTGGAATAAATCCAAGCCTTTTAGAAAGTCAAAACCAGCTCCCAAATCCGCATGAAGGTGCGGCCCTCATTCCAGCACAGCTGGTAAGGGGCAGGTTACGATTTTTCAAAGATGTTTGGATCAATTCGATTCAAAGTCTTTGGATTCAGAACATTGTTTCACAAGGGTACAGAATAGGTTTCAAGGTAAGACCGCCTGTGAGAAGATTCTTTCTTTCACGCATTCCAGTAAATCCAGTAAAGGCTCAAGCGTTTCTGAAATGTGTTTCAGATCTGGAGTCAGCTTGGGTAATTGTGCCAGTTCCAGTTCTGGAACAGGGCCTGGGGTTTTATTCAAATCTGTTCATTGTTCCAAAGAAAGAGAATTCTTTCAGACCAGTTCTGGATCTAAAAATATTGAATCGTTATGTAAGGATACCAACATTCAAGATGGTGACTATAAGGACTATTCTGCCTTTTGTTCAGCAAGGGCATTATATGTCCACAATAGACTTACAGGATGCATATCTTCATATTCCAATTCATCCGAACCATTATCAGTTCCTGAGATTCTCTTTTCTAGACAAGCATTACCAGTTTGTGGCCTAGCAACAGCTCCAAGGATCTTTTCGAAGGTTCTCGGTGCCCTTCTTTCTGTAATCAGGGAGCAGGGTATTGCGGTATTTCCTTATTTGGACGATATCTTGGTACTTGCTCAGTCTTTAAATTCTGCAGAATCTCACACAAATCAACTTGTGTTGTTTCTTCAAAGACATGGTTGGAGGATCAATTTACCAAAGAGTTCCTTGATTCCTCAGACAAGGGTAACCTTTTTGGGTTTCCAAATAGATTCAGTGTCCATGACCTTGTCTCTAACAGAAAAGAGACGTCTGAAATTGGTTTCAGCTTGTCGAAACCTTCAGTCTCAATCTTTCCCTTCGGTAGCTTTGTGCATGGAAATTTTAGGTCTCATGACTGCAGCATCGGACGCAATCCCTTTTGCTCGTTTTCACATGAGATCTCTTCAGCTTTGTATGCTGAACCAATGGTGCAGGGATTATACAAGGATATCATAATTAATATCCTTAAATCCCAATGTTCGATCTTCTCTGACTTGGTGGTTAGATCACCATCGTTTAGTTCAAGGGGCCTCTTTTGCTCGTCCAACCTGGACTGTGATCTCAACAGATGCGAGTCTTTCAGGTTGGGGAGCTGTATGGGGATGTCTGACAGCGCAGGGGGTTTGGGAATCTCAGGAGGCGAGATTACCAATCAACATTTTGGAACTCCGTGCGATTTTCAGAGCTCTTCAGTTCTGGCCTCTTCTGAAGAGAGAATCGTTTATTTGTTTTCAGACAGACAATGTCACAACCGAGGCATATGTCAATCATCAAGGGGGGACTTTCAGTCCTCAGGCTATGAAAGAAGTATCTCGGATACTTGTATGGGCGGAATCCAGCTCCTGTCTAATTTCTGCGGTTCACATCCCAGGTATAGACAATTGGGAAGCGCATTATCTCAGTCGCCAGACGTTACATCCGGGCGAATGGTCTCTTCACCCAGAGGTATTTCTTCAGATTGTTCAAATCTGTGGGCTTCCAGAAATAGATCTGATGGCCTCTCATCTAAACAAGAAACTTCCCAGGTATCTGTCCAGATCCAGGGATCCTCAGGCGGAAGCAGTGGACGCGTTGTCACTTCCTTGGAATTATCAACCTGCTTATATCTTTCCGCCTCTAGTTCTTCTTCCAAGAGTGATTTCCAAAATCCTAATGGAGCGTTCGTTTGTACTGCTGGTGGCTCCAGCATGGCCACACAGGTTTTGGTATTCGGATCTCGTTCGGATGGCCAGTTGCCACCCTTGGACACTTCCGTTAAGGCCAGACCTTCTGTCTCAAGGCCCATTTTTCCATCAGGATCTCAAATCATTAAATTTGAAGGTATGGAGATTGAACGCTTAATACTTAGTCATAGAGGTTTCTCTGACTCAGTGATTAATACTATGTTACAGGCTCGTAAATCTGTGTCTAGAAAGATCTATTACCGAGTCTGGAAGACTTACATTTCTTGGTGTTCTTCACATAAATTCTCTTGGCATTCTTTTAGAATTCCCAGAATTTTACAATTTCTTCAAGATGGTTTGGATAAGGGTTTGTCTGCAAGTTCCTTGAAAGGACAAATCTCTGCTCTTTCGGTTCTTTTTCACAGAAAGATTGCTAATCATCCTGATATTCATTGTTTTGTACAGGCTTTGGTTCGTATCAAGCCTGTCATTAAGTCAATCTCTCCTCCTTGGAGTCTCAATTTGATTCTGAGGGCTTTACAGGCTCCTCCGTTTGAACCTATGCATTCTCTGGATATTAAATTACTTTCCTAGAAAGTTTTGTTCCTTTTGGCCATCTCTTCTGCTAGAAGAGTTTCTGAGTTATCTGCTCTTTCTTGTGAATCTCCTTTTCTGATTTTTCATCAGGATAAGGCGGTGTTGCGGACTTCATTTAATTTTTTACCTAAAATTGTGAATTCTAACAACATTAGTAGAGAAACTGTTGTCCCTTCATTGTGTCCTAATCCTAAGAATTCTCTGGAGAGATCTTTACATTCTTTGGATGTAGTAAGAGCTTTGAAATATTATGTTGAAGCTACTAAAGATTTCAGAAAGACTTCTAGTCTATTTGTTATCTTTTCTGGTTCTAGGAAAGGTCCAGAAGGCTTCTGCCATTTCTTTGGCGTCTTGGTTAAAGTCTTTGATTCATCATGCTAATGTAGAGTCGGGTAAATCCCCGCCTCAAAGGATTACGGCTCATTCTACTAGGTCAGTTTCTACTTCCTGGGCTTTTAGGAATGAAGCTTCTGTTGATCAGATTTGCAAAGCAGCAACTTGGTCTTCTTTGCATACTTTTACTAAATTCTACCATTTTGATGTTTTCTCTTCTTCTGAAGCAGTTTTTGGTAGAAAAGTACTTAAGGCAGCTTTTTCAGTTTGATTCTTCTGCTTATAATTTCAGTTTTTTTTTCATTATAAGATTAAAACTTTTTGATTTGGGTTGTGGATTATTTTTTCAGCGGAATTGGCTGTCTTTATTTTATCCCTCCCTCTCTAGTGACTCTTGCGTGGAAGTTCCACATCTTGGGTATCTGCTATCCCATACGTCACTAGCTCATGGACTCTTGCTAATTACATGAAAGAAAACATAATTTATGTAAGAACTTACCTGATAAATTCATTTCTTTCATATTAGCAAGAGTCCATGAGGCCCACCCTTTTTGTGGTGGTTATGATTTTTTTGTATAAAGCACAATTATTCCAATTCCTTATTTTTGATGCTTTCGCTCCTTTCTTATCACCCCACTTCTTGGCTATTCGTTAAACTGAATTGTGGGTGTGGTGAGGGGTGTATTTATAGGCATTTTGATGTTTGGGAAACTTTGCCCCTCCTGGTAGGAATGTATATCCCATACGTCACTAGCTCATGGACTCTTGCTAATATGAAAGAAATGAATTTATCAGGTAAGTTCTTACATAAATTATGTATTTCCCTCTCTGACATATTTGGCTGTGTTTGCAGGTTCTATGTAAATCATCTGCGGAAGGGACAGGGTGTAAAAACATTTTTTTGTATTGATGTTTGTCTGATGAATGTGTTTATTATTTATCCTACTAATCTGTGCTCTCCACAAATCTATTTATTTATCTTTAAAAGTACCCACATGGGGTTTTGTCTGTCCAGTGTATTTTTTTATTTTGCACTTCAAAAATATAGATATTTCTCTTGTAAGGTGTATCCAGTCCACGGATTCATCCATTACTTGTGGGATATTCTCCTTCCCAACAGGAAGCTGCAAGAGGACACCCACAGCAGAGCTGTCTATATAGCTCCTATCCTAACTGCCACTCCCAGTCATTCTCTTGCAGCTCTCGACAAGAAAGGAAGTATCAAGAGATATGTGGTGAATTAGTGTAGTTTATCTTCAATCAAAAGTTTGTTATTTTTAAACGGTACCGGCGTTGTACTGTTTTTACCTCAGGCAGAAATTAGAAGAAGAGTTCTGCCTGAGGTTTTTGATGATCTTAGCAGGTTGTAACTAAGGTCCACTGCTGTTCTCACACATAACTGAAGAGTATGGGAAAACTTCAGCTGGGGGAACAGCCTGCAGAATTAACTGCTCTGAGGTATGTGCAGTATATTTTTTTCTAGAGAGATAAGGTCTAGAAAATGCTGACAGTGCCTGATATATTTAAGGTAAGCCTGATTGCAGTGATTTAACAAACAACTGGGATCATGCTTGCAGTAAAGGGTAATTTCTTTCATGTAATTAGCAAGAGTCCATGAGCTAGTGACGTATGGGATATACATTCCTACCAGGAGGGGCAAAGTTTCCCAAACCTCAAAATGCCTATAAATACACCCCTCACCACACCCACAATTCAGTTTTTACAAACTTTGCCTCCGATGGAGGTGGTGAAGTAAGTTTGTGCTAGATTCTACGTTGATATGCGCTCCGCAGCAGGCTGGAGCCCGGTTTTCCTCTCAGCGTGCAGTGAATGTCAGAGGGATGTGAGGAGAGTATTGCCTATTTGAATGCAGTGATCTCCTTCTACGGGGTCTATTTCATAGGTTCTCTGTTATCGGTCGTAGAGATTCATCTCTTACCTCCCTTTTCAGATCGACGATATACTCTTATATATACCATTACCTCTGCTGATTCTCGTTTCAGTACTGGTTTGGCTTTCTACAAACATGTAGATGAGTGTCCTGGGGTAAGTAAATCTTATTTTCTGTGACACTCTAAGCTATGGTTGGGCACTTTGTTTATAAAGTTCTAAATATATGTATTCAAACATTTATTTGCCTTGACTCAGAAATGTTCAACATTCCTTATTTTTCAGACAGTCAGTTTCATATTTGGGATAATGCATTTGAATTAATCATTTTTTCTTACCTTAAAAAATTTGACTTTTTCCCTGTGGGCTGTTAGGCTTGCGGGGGCTGAAAATGCTTCATTTTATTGCGTCATTCTTGGCGCGGACTTTTTTGGCGCAAAAATTCTTTTCCGTTTCCGGCGTCATACGTGTCGCCGGAAGTTGCGTCATTTTTTGACGTTATTTTGCGCCAAAAGTGTCGGCGTTCCGGATGTGGCGTCATTTTTGGCGCCAAAAGCATTTAGGCGCCAAATAATGTGGGCGTCTTATTTGGCGCTAAAAAATATGGGCGTCGCTTTTGTCTCCACATTATTTAAGTCTCTTTTTTCATTGCTTCTGGTTGCTAGAAGCTTGTTCTTTGGCATTTTTTCCCATTCCTGAAACTGTCATTTAAGGAATTTGATCAATTTTGCTTTATATGTTGTTTTTTCTCTTACATATTGCAAGATGTCTCACGTTGCATCTGAGTCAGAAGATACTACAGGAAAATCGCTGTCTAGTGCTGGATCTACCAAAGCTAAGTGTATCTGCTGTAAACTTTTGGTAGCTATTCCTCCAGCTGTTGTTTGTATTGATTGTCATGACAAACTTGTTAATGCAGATAATATTTCCTTTAGTAAAGTACCATTGCCTGTTGCAGTTCCTTCAACATCTAAGGTGCAGAATGTTCCTGATAACATAAGAGATTTTGTTTCTGAATCCATAAAGAAGGCTATGTCTGTTATTTCTCCTTCTAGTAAACGTAAAAAATCTTTTAAAACTTCTCTCCCTACAGATGAATTTTTAAATGAACATCATCATTCTGATTCTGATGACTCTTCTGGTTCAGAGCATTCTGGGGCCCATTTATCAAAGGGCTTGCGGACCTGATCCGACACTGCGGATCAGGTCCGCAAGACCTCGCTAAATGCGGAGAGCAATACGCTCTCCACATTTAACATTGCACCAGCAGCTCACAAGAGCTGCTGGTGCAACGCCGCCCCCTGCTGACTCGCGGCCAATCGGCCGCCAGCAGGGAGCTGTCAATCAACCCGATCGTATTCGATCGGGTTGATTTCCGGCGGTTCCTGTCCGCCTGCTCAGAGCAGGCGGACAGGGTTATGAAGCAGCGGTCTTTAGACCGCTGCTTCATAACTTGTGTTTCTGGCGAGTCTGAAGACTCGCCAGAAACACGGCCCTTCAAGCTCCATACGGAGCTTGATAAATGGGCCTGTCTGTCTCAGAGGTTGATGCTGATAAATCTTCATATTTATTTAAAATGGAATTTATTCGTTCTTTACTTAAAGAAGTACTAATTGCTTTAGAAATAGAGGATTCTGGTCCTCTTGATACTAATTCTCAACGTTTGGATAAGGTATTTAAATCTCCTGTGGTTATTCCAGAAGTTTTTCCTGTTCCTAATGCTATTTCTGCAGTAATTTCCAAAGAATGGGATAAATTGGGTAATTCATTTACTCCTTCTAAACGTTTTAAGCAATTATATCCTGTGCCGTCTGACAGATTAGAATTTTGGGACAAAATCCCTAAAGTTGATGGGGCTATTTCTACCCTTGCTAAACGTACTACTATTCCTACGTCAGATGGTACTTCGTTTAAGGATCCTTTAGATAGGAAAATTGAATCCTTTCTAAGAAAAGCTTATCTGTGTTCAGGTAATCTTCTTAGACCTGCTATATCTTTGGCTGATGTTGCTGCAGCTTCAACTTTTTGGTTGGAAACTTTAGCGCAACAAGTAACACATCATGATTCTCATGATATTATTATTCTTCTTCAGCATGCTAATAATTTTATCTGTGATGCTATCTTTGATATTATCAGAGTTGATGTCAGGTTTATGTCTCTAGCTATTTTAGCTAGAAGAGCTTTATGGCTTAAGACTTGGAATGCTGATATGGCTTCTAAATCAACTCTACTTTCCATTTCTTTCCAGGGTAACAAATTATTTGGTTCTCAGTTGGATTCTATTATTTCAACTGTTACTGGTGGGAAAGGAACTTTTTTACCACAGGATAAAAAATCTAAAGGTAAAAACAGGGCTAATAATCGTTTTCGTTCCTTTCGTTTCAACAAAGAACAAAAGTCTGATCCTTCATCCTCAGGAGCAGTATCAGTTTGGAAACCATCTCCAATCTGGAATAAATCCAAGCCAGCCAGAAAGGCAAAGCCTGCTTCTAAGTCCACATGAAGGTGCGGCCTTCATTCCAGCTCAGCTGGTAGGGGGCAGGTTACGTTTTTTCAAAGAAATTTGGATCAATTCTGTTCACAATCTTTGGATTCAGAACATTGTTTCAGAAGGGTACAGAATTGGTTTCAAGATGAGACCTCCTGCAAAGAGATTTTTTCTTTCCCGTGTCCCAGTAAATCCAGTAAAAGCTCAAGCATTTCTGAATTGTGTTTCAGATCTAGAGTTGACTGGAGTAATTATGCCAGTTCCAGTTCAGGAACAGGGGATGGGGTTTTATTCAAATCTCTTCATTGTACCAAAGAAGGAGAATTCCTTCAGACCAGTTCTGGATCTAAAAATATTGAATCGTTATGTAAGGATACCAACGTTCAAGATGGTAACTGTAAGGACTATCTTGCCTTTTGTTCAGCAAGGGAATTATATGTCCACAATAGATTTACAGGATGCATATCTGCATATTCCGATTCATCCAGATCATTATCAGTTCCTGAGATTCTCTTTTCTGGACAAGCATTACCAGTTTGTGGCTCTGCCGTTTGGCCTAGCTACAGCTCCAAGAATTTTTACAAAGGTTCTCGGTGCCCTTCTATCTGTAATCAGAGAACAGGGTATTGTGGTATTTCCTTATTTGGACGATATCTTGGTACTTGCTCAGTCTTTACATTTAGCAGAATTTCATACGAATCGACTTGTGTTGTTTCTTCAAGATCATGGTTGGAGGATCAATTTACCAAAAAGTTCATTGATTCCTCAGACAAGGGTAACCTTTCTGGGTTTCCAGATAGATTCAGTGTCCATGACTCTGTCTTTAACAGACAAGAGACGTCTAAAACTGATTGCAGCTTGTCGAAACCTTCAGTCACAATCATTCCCTTCGGTAGCCTTATGCATGGAAATTCTAGGTCTTATGACTGCTGCATCGGACGCGATCCCCTTTGCTCGTTTTCACATGCGACCTCTTCAGCTTTGTATGCTGAATCAATGGTGCAAGGATTACACAAAGATATCTCAATTAATATCTTTAAAACCGATTGTTCGACACTCTCTAATGTGGTGGACAGATCACCATCGTTTAGTTCAGGGGGCTTCTTTTGTTCTTCCGACCTGGACTATAATTTCAACAGATGCAAGTCTCACAGGTTGGGGAGCTGTGTGGGGATCTCTGACGGCACAAGGAGTTTGGGAATCTCAGGAGGTGAGATTACCGATCAATATTTTGGAACTCCGTGCAATTTTCAGAGCTCTTCAGTTTTGGCCTCTTCTGAAGAGAGAATCGTTCATTTGTTTTCAGACAGACAATGTCACAACTGTGGCATACATCAATCATCAAGGAGGAACTCACAGTTCTCTGGCTATGAAAGAAGTATCTCGAATTTTGGTTTGGGCGGAATCCAGCTCCTGTCTAATCTCTGCGGTTCATATCCCAGGTGTAGACAATTGGGAAGCGGATTATCTCAGTCGCCAAACGTTGCATCCGGGCGAATGGTCTCTTCACCCAGAGGTATTTCTTCAGATTGTTCAAATGTGGGAACTTCCAGAATTAGATTTGATGGCGTCCCATCTAAACAAGAAACTTCCCAGGTATCTGTCCAGATCCCGGGATCCTCAGGCGGAAGCAGTGGATGCATTATCACTTCCTTGGAAGTATCATCCTGCCTATATCTTTCCGCCTCTAGTTCTTCTTCCAAGAGTAATCTCCAAGATTCTGAGGGAATGCTCGTTTGTCCTGCTGGTAGCTCCGGCATGGCCTCACAGGTTTTGGTATGCGGATCTTGTCCGGATGGCCTCTTGCCAACCGTGGACTCTTCCGTTAAGACCAGACCTTCTGTCACAACGTCCTTTTTTCCATCAGGATCTGAAATCCTTAAATTTAAAGGTATGGAGATTGAACGCTTGATTCTTTGTCAAAGAGGTTTCTCTGACTCTGTGATTAATACTATGTTACAGGCTCGTAAATCTGTATCTAGAGAGATATATTATAGAGTCTGGAAAACTTATATTTCTTGGTGTATTTCTCATCATTTTTCTTGGCATTCTTTTAGATTACCGAGAATTTTACAGTTTCTTCAGGATGGTTTAGATAAAGGTTTGTCCGCAAGTTCCTTGAAAGGACAAATCTCTGCTCTTTCTGTTCTTTTTCACAGAAAGATTGCTATTCTTCCTGATATTCATTGTTTTGTACAAGCTTTGGTTCGTATAAAACCTGTCATTAAGTCAATTTCTCCTCCTTGGAGTTTGAATTTGGTTCTGGGGGCTCTTCAAGCTCCTCCGTTTGAACCTATGCATTCATTGGACATTAAATTACTTTCTTGGAAAGTTTTGTTCCTTTTGGCCATCTCTTCTGCCAGAAGAGTTTCTGAATTATCTGCTCTTTCTTGTGAATCTCCTTTTCTGATTTTTCATCAGGATAAGGCGGTGTTGCAAACTTCTTTTGAATTTTTGCCTAAAGTTGTGAATTCCAACAACATTAGTAGAGAAATTGTGATTCCTTCATTATGTCCTAATCCTAAGAATTCTAAGGAGAAATCGTAGCATTCTTTGGATGTTGTTAGAGCTTTGAAATATTATGTTGAAGCTACTAAATCTTTCCGAAAGACTTCTAGTCTATTTGTTATCTTTTCCGGTTCTAGAAAAGGCCAGAAAGCTTCTGCCATTTCTTTGGCATCTTGGTTGAAATCTTTAATTCATCTTGCTTATGTTGAGTCGGGTAAAACTCCGCCTCAGAGAATTACAGCTCATTCTACTAGGTCAGTTTCTACTTCCTGGGCGTTTAGGAATGAAGCTTCGGTTGATCAGATTTGCAAAGCAGCAACTTGGTCCTCTTTGCATACTTTTACTAAATTCTACCATTTTGATGTATTTTCTTCTTCTGAAGCAGTTTTTGGTAGAAAAGTACTTCAGGCAGCGGTTTCAGTTTGAATCTTCTGCTTATGTTTTTCGTTAAACTTTATTTTTGGTGTGGATTATTTTCAGCAGGAATTGGCTGTCTTTATTTTATCCCTCCCTCTCTAGTGACTCTTGTGTGGAAAGATCCACATCTTGGGTAATCATTATCCCATACGTCACTAGCTCATGGACTCTTTCTAATTACATGAAAGAAAACATAATTTATGTAAGAACTTACCTGATAAATTCATTTCTTTCATATTAGCAAGAGTCCATGAGGCCCGCCCTTTTTTTGTGGTGGTTATGATTTTGTATAAAGCACAATTATTCCAATTCCTTATTTTATATGCTTTCGCACTTTTTTATCACCCCACTTCTTGGCTATTCGTTAAACTGAATTGTGGGTGTGGTGAGGGGTGTATTTATAGGCATTTTGAGGTTTGGGAAACTTTGCCCCTCCTGGTAGGAATGTATATCCCATACGTCACTAGCTCATGGACTCTTGCTAATATGAAAGAAATGAATTTATCAGGTAAGTTCTTACATAAATTATGTTATTCATGTTACTTGCTCTTATTACTTAGTATGTAAAACGTTTGCATGATATATAAAAAACGTTTTTTACTGAGGGTGATAAATCTTTATTTGGGGCCTAGTTTTCCACATGGCTGACTAGATTTCTCCTAGGAGTAGTTATTTATGGCCCTTTCACTTTGAGTGCATGGTGGGAGGGGCCTATTTTCACGCTCTAATTGCGCAGTAGTTTTTACAGTCTGAGACATCCAGCTTCCCTGAAGGAGTCCCCTGACATATAGGACCTCTGTAAAGGGTTTTTGTGCCTACAAAAGTCGTTTAATGGCCAGGTAGGAGCCACAGTAGAGCTGTGGCAGTTTGCTTGTGACTGTTTATAACGGTTTTACCGTTTTTCTGATTCGTTTTTGAGCCTGAGGGGTTAATCATCCATTTGCAAGTGGGTGCAATGCTATTTTAGTCTATTATACACACTGTAAAAATTTCGTAGAGTTTACTGCTTTTTTTCACTGTTTTGCAGTTTATGTGATTGTTTTTTTCTCTTAAAGGCACAGTACCGTTTTTTATATTCTGCTTTTTCACATTTATTAAAGTGTTTTCCAAGCTTGCTGGTCTCATTACTAGTCTGTTAAACATGTCTGACATAGAGGAAACTCCTTGTTCATTATGTTTAGAAGCCATTGTGGAACCCCCTCTTAGAATGTGTACCAAATGCACTGATCTTACTATAAATTATAAAGACCATATTCTGGCTTTAAAAGATTTATCACCAGAGGAAATTGACAAGGGGGAAGTTATGCAGACTAACTCTCCCCACGTGTCAGAACCTATAACTCCCGCTCAAGGGACGCCAAGTACATCTAGCGCGCCCATTGCGTATACCTTACAAGACATGGCGGCAGTTATGAATCATACCCTTACAGAGGTATTGTCCAAACTTCCAGGGTTACAAGGAAAGCGAGACAGCTCTGGGGCTAGAACAAATACAGAGCTCTCTGACGCTTTAGTAGCTATGTCTGATATACCCTCACAATGTGCAGAAGCCGAAGCAGGAGAGCTTCTATCTGTGGGTGATTTTTCTGATTCAGGGAAGACACTTCAACCTGATTCTGATATGTCTACATTTAAATTTAAGCTTGAACACCTCCGCGTGTTGCTCAGGGAGGTTTTAGCAACTCTGGATGACTGTGACGCCATTGTAGTCCCTGAGAAATTGTGTAAATTGGATAAATACTATGCAGTGCCTGTTTACACTGATGTTTTTCCAATCCCTAAGAGGTTTTCAGAAATTATTACTAAGGAATGGGATAGACCAGGTGTACCGTTCTCTCCCCCTCCTGTTTTTAAAAAGATGTTTCCTATAGATGCCGCTACACGGGACTTGTGGCAAACGGTCCCTAAGGTGGAGGGAGCAGTCTCTACCCTAGCGAAGCGTACAACTATCCCTGTAGAGGACAGTTGTGCTTTTCTAGATCCAATGGACAAAAAATTAGAGGGTTACCTTAAGAAAAATTTTATTCAACAAGGTTTTATTCTCCAGCCCCTTGCATGCATTGCCCCAGTCACTGCTGCTGCGGCCTTCTGGTTTGAGTCTCTAGAAGAGGCTCTACAGGTAGAAACCCCGTTGGATGATATCCTTGACAAGCTTAAAGCCCTTAAGCTAGCCAATTAATTTGTTTCTGACGCCGTTGTTCATTTAACTTCAAGAGTGGCACAGCTTCAACTTCCTCTAATACAAAAGAAGAGGGAAATTTTGCCTAGTCCAAACCGGTCTGGAGACCTAACCAGGCTTGGAACAAGGGAAAGCAGGCCAAAAAACCTGCTGCTGCCTCTAAGACAGCATGAAGGATCAGCCCCCGATCCGGAAACGGATCTAGTAGGGGGCAGACTTTCTCTCTTCGCCCAGGCTTGGGCAAGAGATGTCCAGGATCCCTGGGCGTTGGAAATTGTGTCCCAGGGATATCTTCTCGATTTCAAAGCTTCTTCCCCAAAAGGGAGATTTCATCTCTCACAATTATCTGCAAACCAGATAAAGAGAGAGGCATTCTTACATTGTGTTCAAGACCTCCTAGTTATGGGAGTGATCCACCCAGTTCCAAAGGAGGAACAGGGGCAAGGCTTCTATTCAAATCTGTTTGTAGTTCCCAAGAAAGAGGGAACATTCAGACCAATCTTAGATCTCTAGATCTTAAACAAATTTCTCAGGGTCCCATCCTTCAAGATGGAGACTATTCGAACCATCCTACCTATGATCCAGGAGGGTCAATATATGACTACCGTGGACTTAAAGGATGCTTATCTTCACATTCCGATACACAGAGATCATCATCGGTTTCTCAGGTTCGCCTTCCTAAACAGGCATTACCAGTTTGTGGCTCTTCCCTTTGGGTTAGCCACGGCACCAAGAATTTTTACGAAGGTTCTAGGGTCACTTCTAGCGGTCCTAAGGCCGTGGGGTATAGCAGTAGCCCCTTACCTAGACGAAATTCTGATGCAGGCGTCGAATTTTCAAATCGCCAGGTCCTATACGGACATTGTTCTGGCATTCCTGAGGTCTCATGGGTGGAAGGTGAACGAAGAAAAGAGTTCTCTATCCCCTCTCACAAGAGTTTCCTTCCTAGGAACTCTGATAGATTCTGTAGAAATGAAGATTTACCTGACAGAGGCCAGGTTGTCAAAACTTCTAAATTCCTGCCGTGTTCTTTATTCTACTTCTTGCCCTTCAGTGGCTCAGTGTATGGAAGTAATCGGCTTGATGGTAGCGGCAATGGACATAGTGCCGTTTGCCCGCCTACATCTCAGACCGCTGCAACTGTGCATGCTCAGTCAGTGGAATGGGGATTACACAGATTTGTCCCCTCTACTTAATCTGGATCAAGAGACCAGGGATTCTCTTCTCTGGTGGCTATCTCGGGTCCATCTGTCCAAGGGTATGACCTTCCGCAGGCCAGATTGGACAATAGTAACAACAGATGCCAGCCTTCTGGGCTGGGGTGCAGTCTGGAACTCCCTGAAGGCTCAGGGCTTGTGGACTCAGGAGGAGGCACTCCTTCCGATAAACATTCTGGAACTAAGAGCGATATTCAATGCTCTTCAGGCTTGGCCTCAGCTTGCTGCGGTCAGGTTCATCAGATTTCAGTCGGACAATATCACGACTGTAGCCTACATCAACCATCAAGGGGGAACAAGGAGTTACCTAGCAATGTTGGAGGTTTCAAAAATAATTCTATGGGCAGAGGTTCACTCTTGCCATCTATCAGCTATCCATATCCCAGGAGTAGAAAACTGGGAGGCAGATTTTCTAAGTTGGCAGACTTTTCATCCGGGGGTATTTGCACAGTTGATTCAACTTTGGGGCAAACCAGAACTGGATCTCATGGCGTCTCGTCAGAACACCAAGCTTCCTTATTACGGATCCAGGTCCAGGGATCCCAAGGCAGCGCTGATAGATGCTCTAGCAGCGCCTTGGTCCTTCAACCTGGCTTATGTGTTTCCACCGTTTCCTCTGCTCCCTCGTCTGATTGCCAAGATCAAGCAGGAGAGAGCTTCGGTGATTTTGATAGCACCTGCGTGGCCACGCAGGACTTGGTATGCAGATCTGGTGGACATGTCATCCCTTCCACCATGGACTCTGCCGCTGAGACAGGACCTTCTACTTCAGGGTCCATTCAAACATCCAAATCTAATTTCTCTGCGTCTGACTGCTTGGAGATTGAACGCTTGATTTTATCAAAGCGTGGTTTCTCTGAGTCGGTCATTGATACCTTAATTCAGGCTCAAAAGCCAGACACCAGGAAAATCTATTATAAGATATGGTGTAGATATTTTCATTGGTGTGAATCCAAAGGTTACTCATGGAGTAAGGTCAGGATTCCTAGGATATTATCTTTTCTCCAAGAAGGATTGGAGAAGGGATTGTCAGCTAGTTCCTTAAAGGGACAGATTTCTGCTCTGTCTATTCTTTTGCACAAGCGTCTGGCTGATACTCCAGATTTTCAGGCGTTTTGTCAGGCTTTAGTTAGAATCAAGCCTGTGTTTAAACCTGTTGCTCCGCCATGGAGTTTAAATTTGGTTCTTAAGGTTCTGCAAGGGGTTCCGTTTGAACCTTTGCATTCCATAGATATTAAACTTTTATCTTGGAAAGTTCTGTTTTTAGTAGCTATCTCCTCGGCTCGAAGAGTTTCGGAGTTATCTGCTTTACAATGTGATTCCCCTTATCTCATTTTCCATGCAGATAAGGTAGTGTTACGTACCAAACCTGGTTTTGTTCCTAAGGTGGTATCTAATAAAAATATCAATCAGGAGATTGTTGTTCCTTCACTATGTCCTAATCCTTCTTCAAAGAAGGAACGTCTTTTACACAATCTTGATGTGGTTCGTGCTTTAAAATTTTATTTACAAGCTACGAAAGATTTTCGTCAAACATCTGCTTTGTTTGTGGTCTACTCTGGACAGAGGAGAGGCCAAAAGGCTTCAGCAACTTCTCTTTCTTTTTGGCTAAGAAGTATAATCCGCTTAGCTTATGAGACTGCTGGCCAGCAGCCTCCTGAAAGAATTACAGCTCATTCCACTAGAGCGGTAGCTTCCACATGGGCTTTTAAGAATGAGGCTTCTGTTGAACAGATTTGTAAGGCGGCGACTTGGTCTTCGCTTCATACTTTTTCTAAATTCTACAAATTTGATACTTTTGCTTCTTCTGAGGCTATTTTTGGGAGAAAGGTCTTACAGGCAGTGGTGCCTTCCGTTTAAGCGCCTGCCTTGTCCCTCTCTTCATTCGTGTCCTATAGCTTTGGTATTGGTATCCCACAAGTAATGGATGAATCCGTGGACTGGATACACCTTACAAGAGAAAACAAAATTTATGCTTACCTGATAAATTTATTTCTCTTGTGGTGTATCCAGTCCACGGCCCGCCCTGTCATTTTAAGGCAGGTGTTTTTTATTTTTAAACTACAGTCACCACTGCACCCTATAGTTTCTCCTTTCTCTTGCTTGTCTTCGGTCGAATGACTGGGATTGGCAGTTAGGGGAGGAGCTATATAGACAGCTCTGCTGTGGGTGTCCTCTTGCAGCTTCCTGTTGGGAAGGAGAATATCCCACAAGTAATGGATGAATCTGTGGACTGGATACACCACAAGAGAAATAAATTTATCAGGTAAGCATAAATTTTGTTTTTCTCTTTGTCTCCCCTGATACCAACTTTCAGTGCATTATACAGTTGTCAACATAGTTTATTATTTGTAGTGTTGTCCAACAACCTAACCTTCTAAACATTCATATTATTCCTTTTGCCATTGTTCCACATCATATTCACCCTGAAAACTAGGTATGGCCAAATATGCGGCCTTCATTTACTAAACAAATTATGAATATGGCCACAGGCACCAGATTTATTAGTCTCTAGGTGCAACACAGAAACATCTGTGCAAATCCAGATCAACTAAAAACTACCATTACACTACTGGTATAAGAACTGCTTTATTGACATTGGTAACCGTCATACGTGTCCTGAAAACTGCTCTACTGGTAAAAGAACTGCCTTATTGGCATTGGTAACCATTATAGATGCCCTAAAAACTTCCCTTCTGGCGTAAGAACTGCATTATTCAAATTGGTAACCATCATATGTGCCCTTAAAACTGCCCTACTGGAATAAGAACTTCCTTATTGGCATTAGTAACCATCATACGTGCCCTGAACACTGCCCTACTGGAATAAGTACGGCCTTACTGGCATTGGTAACCATCATACGTGTCCTGAAAACTGCCCTACTGGTAAAAGAACTTCCTTATTGTAATTTGTAACCATCATACATGCCCTGAAAACTGCCCTACTGGGATAAGAACTGCCTTACTGGCATTGGTAAGCATCATATGTGCACTGAAAACTGCCCTACTGGCATTTGTAACCATCATACGTGCACTGAAAACTGCCCTACTGGGATAAGAACTGCCTTACTGGCATTGGTAAACATCATACGTGCACTGAAAACTGCCCTACTGGCATAAGAACTACCTTATTAGCATTGGTAACCATCATACGTGCCCTGAAAACGGCCCTACTGGTATAATAACTGTTTTATTGTCATTGGTAACCATCATGCGTGGCCTGAGAAAGCCCTACTGGTATAAGAATTGCGTTATTGTCATTGGTAACCATCATAATGCCTTGAAAACTGCCCTACTGGCATAAGAACTGCTTTATTGTCATTGGTTACCATTATACATGCCCTGAAAACTGCCCTACTGGCATAAGAACTGCTTTATTGGCATTGGTAACCATCATACATGCCCTGAAAACTGCCCTACTGGTAAAAGAAATGCCTTATTGGCATTGATATTCATCATAAGTGCCCTGAAAACTGCCCTACTTGCATAAGAACTGCTTTATTGGCATTGGTAACCATCATACCTGTCCTGAAAACTGCCGTACTGGTAAAATAACTGCCTTATTGGCATTGGTAACCATTATATGCCCTGAAAACTGCCCTACTGGTAAAAGAACTGCATTATTATCATTGGTAACCATCATATGTGCCCTGCAAACTTCCCTACTGGCATAAGAACTGCATTATTCAAATTGGTAACCATCATACGTACCCTGAAAATTGCCCTACTGGGATAAGAACTGCCTTATTGGTATTGGTAACCATCATACATGCCCTGAAAACTGCCCTACTGGGATAAGAACTGCCTTACTGGCATTGGTAAACATCATACGTGCCCTGAAAACTCCCCTATTGGTAAAAGAACTGCTTTATTGTCATTGGTAACCACCATACATTCCCTGAAAACTGCCCTACTTGGATAAGAACTGCCTTACTGGCATTGGTAAGAATCATATGTGCCCTGAAAACTGCCCTACTGGCATAAGAACTGCTTTATTGTCATTGGTAACCATCATATGTGCCCTGAAAACTTCTTTACTGGGCTAAGAACTGCCTTATTAGCATTGGTAACCATCATACATGCCCTGAAAACTGCCCTACTGGTATAATAACTTTCTTTTACAAGATATGACGAGTCCATGGATTTCATCCTTACTTGTGGGATATCGCCTCCTGGTCAGCAGGAGGAGGCAAAGAGCTCCACAGCAGAGCTGTATAAATAGGTCCTCCCTTCCCTCCCACTCCAGTCATTCTCTTTGCCTGCGTTAGTGTTAGGAGTGAGGTGTTAGTTTTAGTTGCTTCAATCAAGTGTTTGTTATTTTTAAATGGTACCGGTGTGTACTATTTTACTGCTGGGCAGCTTCCGGATGAACCAGTCAGGGGAACTTGTGAGATTTTAGTCTCATTGCGCCTCCCATATTGGTGCTGCCTGGCCCTGGACTTAGTGAATGTTGCCTAAGACCTTATTTTCTTCACAGGACCTCAGGAGAAGAAGTTGATCTCTTGACACTGTGGAGAAGTATATGCTGTTCCTCAGCATGGAGGTAGGTACAGTTCCATTTATTCTGAGGCTTTATTGCTTTTATCTCAGAAGAGGGCTGTGCTATCTTATTTAACGTTAACTGATCCAGGGTAGGGATCAAGTTTGCAAGCTCTAAATTGGGCTGACTATTCTAGTGGGCGGTATATCTTTAAAAATACAGACAAGATGACAACCCACATATGGTTTAGTATTCCCTGACAGTCCGATATCAATTGCAGTGGCCGGAAGCGCTGGGAGGTTATTGTGCTATGTTATGGCGAGTGCATATAAGGGCTCCATCTTTATTTAATATGGTTTCAGGCTGACGCTATGGGACATGTAATAAGTGTTTTGTTACTGTGTAGGTTATGACCGGGTACGTGATGTTTGGCGTTGGGTCGCCATTTCTTGTTTACCCGGGTTTTTCAGGTTTACGCCCACAATGGGGGGGGCTTGTCCTCGCGCGCTCTGATAGCGCTGTTGCGTATAGAGAGAACTCCGACAATCCTGAGGCAGTATGCTGTTGTAGCTCCTGGGGCTGCTTGTCTTTCTTATTACCGACGGTCCTATTTACACTGTTAGAGGATAGTGGTGGTCACGGAGGCAGGTAGGAACCGCAGTAGAGCTGCGGAGCGGTGACTGAGGTATTAGCAGAGCCCAATAAGGGTGCGAATACATACTTGAGCCGCTCCTAGTTGAGGCTATATTACATTAAATTGATTTAATACCTGGGTTAAGATTTGGAGCGCAGTTCACTGAAATTTTTTTTTTGCTAAATTGTTTTTTCTCTCTGCAAATTGACCACGCTTGCTTTGTAAATCTGTTACTATGGAGGACATGGGAAACGTTACATGTCCTATGTGTTTAGATGCTATTGTGGAAACCGCTGGTACATTGTGCCCTACATGCATTGAAAGGGCTTTAGAATGTAAGGAGCAAATTTTATTTAAGAATTCAAATACAGATAGCTCCAATGACGGTTCTCAGACTGATAAGACTCAGGGTATGCCACAGTTTTCTCCCCAAGCATCACAGCCTTTAACACCCGCACAAACGACACCCTGTTCTGCTACAGTGTCTAATTCTTTCACTTTGCAAGATATGGCTGCTGTCATGTCTTCCACTCTCACAGAGGTTTTGTCTAAATTACCTGTGCTACAGGGCAAGTGATGCAGGACAGAAACCCTTGCGCTTCCTGTGACTTCTGATACTTTGCTGGCTATCTCCGATATGCCCTTCCAGGGATCTGAGTTGGGAGGGGTAGGGAGCTTCTGTCTGAGGGGGAACTTTCTGATTCAGGAAGTGTGTTACCTCAGGCAGACTCGGACGTTATGTCATTCAGGTTTAAGCTTGAACATCTCCGTCTGTTACTTCGGGAGGTTTTAGCGACTCTGGACGACTGTGATTCTATTGTGGTACCGCCAGAGAAATTGTGTAAGATGGACAAATACTTAGAGATTCCATCTTATTCAGATGTTTTTCCGGTTCCTAAGAGAATTTCTGAAATTGTTACGCGGGAATGGGAAAGACCGGGTATCCCGTTCTCACCCTCTCCTAACTTTAAGAAAATGTATCCTATAGCTTACTCTATTAGGGATTCGTGGCAAACGATTCCTAAGATGGAGGGAGCTATCTCTACCCTGGCTAAGCGTAAGACTATTCCTATTGAGGATAGTTGTGCTTTCAAGGACCCCATGGATAAGAAGTTGGAGGGTCTTCTAAAGAAACTATTTGTTTATCAAGGGTTTCTATTACAACCAACGGCCTGTATTGTACCAGTTACAACTGCGGCCGCCTTTTGGTTTGACGCCTTAGAAGTCTCTCAAGACTGAGACTCCTTTGGAAGAAATATTGGATAGAATCAAGGCCCTTAAGCTAGCTAATTCTTTTATTACGGATTCCGCTTTTCAAATCGCCAAGTTGGCGGCTAAAAATGCAGGATTTTCCATTTTAGCACGCAGAGCCTTATGGTTAAAATCTTTGTCTGCGGATGTGTCCTCTAAATCTAAGCTTTTGGTTATCCCTTTCAAAGGAAAGACCCTATTTGAGCCAGAGTTCAAAGAGATCATTTCTGACATTACGGGAGGTAAGGGTCACCTCCTCCCTCAGGACAAGACAGCTAAACAAAGGAGACAGAGTAATTTTCATTCTTTTCTAAACTTCAAGGGAGTCCCTTCTTCCTCCTCCGCTAAACAGGAAGGGAACTTGGCACAAGCCAAACCAGTCTGGAGACCCAATCAGGCTTGGAACAAGGGTAAACAACCCAAGAAGCCCGCTACTGCTACCAAGATAGCATGAAGGGGAAGCCCCCGATCCGGGACCGGATCTGGTAGGGGGCAAACTCTATCTTTTTGTCCAGGCTTGGACAAGAGATGTTCAGGACCCCTGGACACTGGAGATCGTGTCCCAGGGGTATCAACTGGATTTCAAAAATTCCCTCCCAAGGGGAAGGTTTCTTCTTTCACGATTATCTGTAGACCAGACAAAACGAGAGGCGTTCTTATGTTGTGTAAAGGACCTCTCCACTATGGGAGTAATTCGTCCCGTTCCAATACAGGAACAGGGGCAGGGGTTTTACTCAAATCTTTTCATGGTTCCCAAAAAAGAGGGAACGTTCAGACCCATTTTAGATCTCAAGAGTCTAAACAAGTTTCTCAGAGTCCCATCTTTCAAGATGGAGACGATTCAGACAATTCTTCCATTGATCCAGGAAGGTCAATATATGACTACCGTGGACTTAAAGGATGCATATCTTCACATTCCTATCCACAGAGATCATCACCAGTTTCTAAGGTTTGCCTTCTTGGACAAGCATTTTCAGTTTGTGGCTCTTCCCTTCGGGTTGGCCACGGCACCCAGTATCTTCACAAAGGTTCTAGGGTCTCTGCTAGCGGTTCTCAGACCACGAGGCATTGCAGTGGTGCCTTATCTGCATGATATTCTGATCCAGGCGTCGTCTTATCAACTGACAAAGTCTCATACCGACATGGTTCTGTCCTTTCTAAGGACTCGCGGGTGGAAGGTGAATCTAGAAAAGAGTTCACTAATTCCACAGACAAGGGTTCCTTTCCTGGGAACTCTAATAGACTCTATATCCATGAAAATCTTCCTGATGGAAGTCAAAAAATTAAAGATTCTGAATACATGCCGATCACTTCAGTCCAATCCTCGGCCTTCAGTGGTTCAGTGCATGGAGGTAATTGGATTAATGGTGGCGGCAATGGACATCATTCTGTTCGCTCGATTTCATCTCAGGCCTTTACAACTGAGAATGCTCAGTCAGTGGAATGGAGATTATGCAGATTTGTCTCCTCAAATAAATCTAGATCAGGAGACAAGAGACTCTCTTCTTTGGTGGTTGTCGCCGGATCATCTGTCCCAAGGGACGTGCTTCCACAGACCCTCATGGGTGATAGTGACAACGAACGCCAGTCTACTAGGCTGGGGTGCAGTATGGGATTCCCTGAAGGCTCAGGGGGTGTGGACTCGGTCAGAGTCTCTACTTCCAATCAATATTCTGGAGTTGAGGGCAATATTCAATGCTCTTCAGTTGGCCTTGGCCAAATTCATCTGATTCCAGTCGGACAACATCACGACTGTGGCTTACATCAATCATCAGGGAGGAACAAGAAGTTCCTTGGCGATGACAGAAGTATCAAAGATAATTTGGTGGGCGGAGACTCACTCTTGTTATCTGTCAGCAATCTATATCCCAGGAGTGGACAACTGGGAAGCAGATTTTTTGAGCAGACAGACGTTTAATCCGAGGGAATGGGAACTCCATCCGGAGGTCTTTGCCACCCTGATTCTCAGGTGGGGCAGACCGGAATTGGATCTGATGGCGTCTCGTCAGAATGCCAAACTCCTGAGATACGGATCCAGGTCCAGAGATCCTCAGGCCGAACTGATAGATGCCTTGGCAGTGCCTTGGTCGTTCAACCTAGCTTATGTGTTTCCTCCGTTTGCTCTCCTTCCCCGGGTGATTGCACGAATCAAACAGGAGAGGGCTTCGGTGATTCTAGTCGCTCCTGCGTGGCCTTGCAGGACTTGGTATGCCGATCTGGTGGACATGTCATCTCTGCCGCCGTGGAAACTTCCATTGAGGCAGGACCTTCTCATTCAGGGACCCTTCCATCATCCGAATCTAGTTTCTCTGCAGCTGACTGCTTGGAGATTGAACGCTTGATTTTATCCAAGCGAGGGTTCTCTGATTCGGTCATTGATACTTTGATTCAGGCACGTAAGCCTGTTACTAGAAAAATTTACCAGAGTTTCGCAGAGTTTCTGAGCTCTCAGCATTGCTTTGTGATTCTCCTTATCTTATTTTTCATTCCGATAAGGTAGTTTTGCGTACCAAACCTGGTTTTCTTCCTAAGTTTGTTTCTAACAAGAATATTAATCAGGAAATTGTTGTTCCTTCTTTGTGTCCTAATCCTTCTAAGAAGGAGCGTCTGTTACACAAATTGGACGTGGTCCGTGCCCTGAAGTTCTACTTGCAGGCGACTAAGGAATTTCGTCAATCATCTTCATTGTTTGTTGTCTTTTCTGGGAAACGTAGGGGTCAGAATGCTAAGGCTGCCTCTTTCTTTTTGGCTGAAGAGTATCATCCGTTTTGCATATGAGACTGCTGGACAGCAGCCTCCTGAACGAATTACAGCTCATTCCACTAGGGCTGTGGTTTCCTCATGGGCATTTTAAAAATGATGCTTCTGTTGAACAGATTTGCAAGGCTGCAACTTTGTCGTTTCTTCACACTTTTTCCAAATTTGATACTTTTGCTTCATCTGAGGCTGTTTTTAGGAGAAAGGTTCTTCAAGCTGTGGTGCCTTCCGTTTAGGTTCCTGTCTTGTCTTTCCCTGTCCTATTGCTTTGGTATTGTATCCCACAAGTAACGATGAAATCCATGGACTCATCGTATCTTGTAAAAGAAAAGGAAATTTATGCTTACCTGATAAATTTATTTATTTTACGATATGACAAGTCCACGGCCCACCCTGTCATTTTCTAAGACAGGTCTTTATTTTTATTAAACTTCAGTCACCTCTGCTCCTTGGCTTTTCCTTTCTCTTCCCAACTTCGGTCGAATGACTGGAGTGGGAGGGAAGGGAGGAGCTATTTATAAAGCTCTGCTGTGGAGCTCTTTGCCTCCTCCTGCTGACCAGGAGGCGATATCCCACAAGTAAGGATGAAATCTGTGGACTCGTCATATCGTAAAAGAAATAAATTTGTCAGGTAAGCATAAATTTCCTTTTTCAACTAAAGGGGAGGAGAGTCCACGGCTTCATTCATTACTATTGGGAATTAAGAACCTGGCCACCAGGAGGAGGCAAAGACACCCCAGCCAAAGGCTTAAATACCTCCCTCACTCGGAGATGCAGGGAGAGTCTTTCTGCGAAACCATCCCGACTCATATTAACTGCTCCATAAGCAATCAGCATTGACGAGTTTCGCTGCCTGCTTTCTACACTCAAGTCCATGTCAGGAGCGACGCTACTAACCTGTCACACTTGAAGGGCCCTGTTCCTGTTCCACGGTGTAGATTCTGGTAAGATTGTTTCATTTTTTATTAATAATGATAACATAGAACACAGGGTCACAGTGTGGTGCCTTTTTATCTTTACAGAATCAAGGGTTAATATTCCTGGAAGGGGGATTATTGAACAGGGGGGAGTTTATACATGATATTGTTTATTGTGTCTTTGCTGCGTTATGTGCGAGATGAGGCTCTGGCAATGTGTGGAACCTTCAGGTAACTTGCGGGAATCTTGTGCAGCCATTTTTGCCGCGTTTTTTCCATAGTGCAGGGGTGGGCCTGCAAGGCATTTCACGTGTCTGGGTGTGTCTATCTATCCTTCTCTGTTGATCTGTGGCGCAGGAGACATAGCGGTTTCTGTAGTCCGGGTCCTAGGAGGTGGTGTTTGCCCCGGCCATTGGTGGTATAAAGATGCCTTTTTATAAATTAAGTTAGTCTTTCCATAAGCGCAAGCAATGGAGGACTCTGATGTGTTAGAGGGCTCTCCCTCCTTAACTAAGTCTCATTCCTGTGTTTATTGTGAGGAGGATCTGGTAGATCAGCCTGCTCAACTATGTTCCACATGCCTTGATAAAGTTACATCTAAATGTAAACGGATGTCTAGTACTACTTTGCCGTCCACCTCTGAGGGTTCTTCGTCCACGGAGGTGCGTTCCCTACATTCATCTCCGATTCCACATGCAGCGCCCCGGGGTCCAACCGTTACTCCTTCGGGAGAGATTCGTTGCCGGTCAGACTTTACGGACCAACTGGAATCGGCTGTTTCGAAAGTGATCCATGCCTTACCATGTTCTGCTAAGCGCAAGCATAGGGTTTATCATAGCGGCCCAGGGTTTGTCATCGCCTATAGAAGATCCAGAGGCTCTATATGATGAAGAGGCCCACTCCGACTCTTTGGAGGAGGCTCCTTCTGGGATGGAGTGTCATCTAAACCTCCGGTGGTGGAGGAGCCCGGTTACAGGTTTAGGATGGAGAATTTGCGCTTTCTTCTACGGCAGGTGCTTGCTATTCTGGAAGTTCCAGAACCTAAGATACTGGAGGAACCTGCAATTCCTAAGCTTGACAAGGTATACGAGGACAGGTTAGTACCTCAATCTTTCCTGGTTCCCGTTAAGATGGCTAATATTATTAAGAACGAATGGGAGCGATTAGGTTCTTCCTTTTACCCTTCTTCTTCCTTTAAGAAACTGTTCCCCGTTCCGGACTCTCAGCTTGAGCTGTGGGGGACCATCCCTAAGGTGGATGGGGCTATCTCTACGCTGGCGAAGCGGATGACTATTCCCCCTAGAGGATAGTTCGTAGTTTAAAGAGCCCATGGATAAAAAGCTGGAAAACATGTTGAGAAAGATGTTTCAGCACACAGGGTTTGTTTTTCAGCCAGCAGCGGCCGTTGCGGCAGTCGCTGGAGCTGCGACATATTGGTGTGAATCCCTGTGTGACATGGTCAAAGGGGAAACATCCATCGACGAGATACAGGAGAAGATTAAGGCCCTGAAGGTCACCAATTCTTTCATCTGTGATGCCAATATGCAAATTATTCGCCTGAATGCTAAGGTGTCAGGTTTTTCTGTTTTAGTGCGCAGGGCTCTGTGGCTAAAATCTTGGTCTGCGGACATGACCTCCAAGTCGAGGCTGTTGTCCCTGACTTTTCAAGGAAAGATCCTGTTTGGTCCAGGATTGGATTCGATCATATCCACGGTTACGGGAGTCAAGGGAACTTTCCTACCGCAGGATAAGAAGGCTAAGCCCAAGGGATCTACTTTTCGTCCCTTTCATGCGGACAAGGCCCAGCGCCAGCAACCTGCCATGAAAGCGGACCAGTCCAAGGGATCTTGGAACCCGGCTCAATCTTGGAACAAGTCTAAGCAGAGCAGGAAGCCCGCCAAGACAAAATCGGCATGAAGGGGCGGCCCCCAAACGGTCTCCGGATCACATAGGGGGCAGAATATCTCAATTCTCAGACGCATGGTGGCAGGACCCCCCTGTGTTCTAGAAGTTGTCTCCCAGGGTTACAGGATAGGGTTCAGATCCCATCCGCCCGTGGGCAGATTCCTCCTGTCAAACCTGTCTTCAAGACTAGAGAAGAGAGAGGCCTTTCTAGAGTGTGTGAAGATCTCTCCTCTCTCAGGGTTATCGTACCAGTACCATTAGCAGAGAGGGGTCTAGGGTACTATTTCAATCTTTTTGTGGTTCCAAAGAAGGAGGGTACGTTCCGCCCGATTCTTGACCTAAAGTGTTTAAACAAGTTTTTGAGTGTTCCATCGTTCAAAATGGAAACGATCAGATCTATTCTGCCCCTATTTCAAGAGGGACAGTTCATGACAACGGTAGATTTGATGGACGCTTACTTTCATGTGCCAATTCACAGGGACCACTTCAGGTTCCTAAGATTTGCGTTTCTGTACCAACACTTCCAGTTTGTGGCCCTTACTTTTGGTCTGGCGACGGCCCCGAGAGTCTTCACAAAGGTTCTGGGGGCACTGCTTGCAGTGGCCAGCTCCAGGGGCATTGCGTGGCTCCTTACCTGGACGACATCCTAGTTCAGGCACCATCGCTCAGCATTGCAGAGGATCATTCAAGGGCTCTTCTTCTTCTACTCCAATCTCACGGTTGGAAGATCAACTCAGGAAAGAGTTCCCTGGTTCCCAGCAACAGGGTAGAGTTCCTGGGCATGATAATAGACTCTATGTCCATGAAGATATTTTTCACAGATCGGCAGCGCAGAAAGCTTGCCTCCACCTGTCTTGCCCTTCAGTCCTCCACAGGCCCGTCGGTGGCTCAATGTATGGAGGTAATAGGTCTCATGGTGTCAAGCATAGATGTCATCCCATTCACCAAGTTTCATCTCAGACCTCTTCAATTGTGCATGTTGAGACAGTGGAATGGCGATCATTCAGATCTATCACAGCTGATATCCATGGATGCTCAGACTCGGAACTCCCTCTCTTGGTGGATCCGTCTGGAGCAACTGTCCATGGGGACATCCTTCTTGAGACCGCCCTGGGAGATTGTGACCACGGATGCCAGTCTGACAGGATGGGAAGCTGTTTGGGGTGCCAGATTGGCACTAGGAAAGTGGTCCAAGCAGGAGTCTCTCCTTCCGATCAACATCCTAGAACTATGAGCGATTTACAATGCTCTGAAGGCATGGCCTTCTCTGGAGTCGGTCAGTTTCATCAGATTCCAGACCGACAACATTACCTTGGTGGCTTACATCAACCATCAGGGGGGTACGAGGAGCTTTCTCGCGATGAGGGAGGCGTCTCAGATTCTGGAGTGGGCGGAGTCCCACGACTGCTCGCTCTCATCGATTCACATTCCAGGTGTGGACAATTGGGAAGCAGATTTTCTCAGCAGACAATCCTTCCATCCGGGGGAATGGTCTCTTCACCCCGAGGTGTTTGCAGAGATTTGTCGCAGATGGGTAATGCCGGAGATAGATCTCATGGCGTCCAGACTCAATTGCAAGCTACCTTGATACGGGTCGAGGTCCAGGGATCCCCAGGTAGAGCTGATAGATGCATTAGTGGTTCCTTGGGGTTTCAGCCTAGCTTACATTTTTCTACCGCTACCACTTCTACCTCGAGTAGTGGCACGCATCAAACAGGAGAGGGTCTCGGCCATTCTGATTGCTCCTTTTTGGCCACGGAGGATGGTTTGCAGATCTGGTGGGGATGTCATCCTCTCCACCGGGGAGGTTACCCTGTCTCAGGGATCTGCTGTCACAGTGCCCCTTTTATCATCGAAATCTAGATTCCCTGAGGCTGACTGTGTGGAGATTGAACGCCTAGTCTTAGCCAAGAGAGGCTTTCTTTCATGTAATTAGCAAGAGTCCATGAGCTAGTGACGTATGGGATATACATTCCTACCAGGAGGGGCAAAGTTTCCCAAACCTCAAAATGCCTATAAATACACCCCTCACCACACCCACAATTCAGTTTTACAAACTTTGCCTCCCGTGGAGGTGGTGAAGTAAGTTTGTGCTAGATTCTACGTTGATATGCGCTTCGCAGCAGGCTGGAGCCCGGTTTTCCTCTCAGTGTGCAGTGAATGTCAGAGGGATGTGAAGAGAGTATTGCCTATTTGAATTCAATGGTCTCCTTCTACGGGATCTATTTCATAGGTTCTCTGTTATCGGTCGTAGAGATTCATCTCTTACCTCCCTTTTCAGATCGACGATATACTCTTATGTACCATTACCTCTACTGATTCTCGTTTCAGTACTGGTTTGGCTATCTACTATATGTAGATGAGTGTCCTGGGGTAAGTAAGTCTTATTTTTTGTGACACTCTAAGCCAGAGCTTTCCAAACTTTTCATGTTAGTGACACACTTTTTAGACCTACATCATTTCGCGACACAGTAATTCAGTTGTACTAGCAAACAGGAGGTTAAACTAACTTGTTTTAAGAGATACGGACACATAAATGATAGAATGATAAAATGTATTTACAAGTAACAGTATGTATGTGCAAGAATTAAAAAAAGTTTAATAACACCAATAGCTACTTACTATTTTAATGGGATGTATGAGGTTGATGGGATGAACACAGTTTCTGAATATTTGGTGGAATATTAGACACTTGCATTTCATCAACAAGCATTTTTAAGCTTCCACTTCCTATCCATATATCAAGAGCAGGAGCAGCAATGCACTACTGGGAGCTAGCTGCAAAAAAAAACACTTTGACTTCTGACTTCAGTTCATCGTTTAAGCTGCCGTCCTCAGAGCACTGCATGTTCGACTGACTACTGCTGCAAACACACTGCTGTCCCACTCACTAACTACACATGCAGTCACAAGCCGATTGAGGAGACTACACGTGCAGTCAGGAGCCAATTTTCCCACCAAAGCCGCCAATGGGAATAGTTTCAGTTCCCACTGAGCTGTGCCAATCAGTTAAGATGATCTGTGACCCACTAGGTATCAATCACGTGTCAACCACGTGATATGCGTAGAAGGCAGGCAGAAAGTCAGAAACCAAAAAGAAAATAAAAAAATGTTAAATTCAAAAAAATGTGTGCTGAAGCAGGGACACACCTACACACTGCTGCCGACACACTAATGTGTCACGACACACAGTTTGGAAAGCACTGCTCTAAGCTATGGTTGGGCACTTTATTTATAAAGTTCTAAATATATGTCTTTAAACTTATATTTGCCATGATTCAGGATGATCAATATTCCTTATTTCAGACAGTCAGTTTCATTATTTGGGATAATGCATATGAATATTCATTTTTTTCTTACCTTAAAAATTGTTTCAATTGACTTTTTTCCCTGTGGGCTGTTAGGCTCGCGGGGGCTGAAAATGCTTCAATTTATTGCGTCATTCTTGACGCAGACTTTTTGTTCGTGTTCGCGTAATTTTTTTGACGTTTTGCGCCAAAAATGTCGGCGTCACCGGATGTGGCGTCATTTTTGGCGCCAGAAATTTTAAGGCGACCAATAATGTGCGCGTCTTTTTTGGCGCTAAAAAATGTGGGCGTCATTCTTGTCTCCACCTTTTTCTCCTGTTAAGTGTGATCAGTCCACGGGTCATCATTACTTCTGGGATATTAACTCCTCCCCAACAGGAAGTGCAAGAGGATCACCCAGCAGAGCTGCTATATAGCTCCTCCCCTCTACGTCACACCCAGTCATTCTCTTGCACCCAACTAATAGATAGGATGTGTGAGAGGACTGTGGTGATTTTACTTAGTTTTTATAACTTCAATCAAAAGTTTGTTATTTTAAAACAGCACCGGAGTGTGTTGTTCCTTCTCAGGGAGAATTTGAAGAAGAATCTACCTGAGTTTCTATATGATTTTAACCGGAGTAGTTAAGATCATGTTGCTGTTCTTGGCCATCTGAGGGGTGAGGTATACTTCAGATCAGGGGACAGTGGGCAGGTTCACCTGCAAAGAGGTATGTAGCAGCTTATTATTTTCTGAGAATGGAATTGACTAGAAAATACTGCAAATACCTATATAAAGTAAGTTCAGCCTTAAATGCAGTAGTAGCAACTGGTATCAGGCTGTCATGTATGTATATTTTCACTTCAGTATTCTGGGGAATGGCACTTCACTGGAATGATACTGTATGAATAAACCTTAGCCTATATTGCAGTGAGAACGGCTAGCATTAGGTTTCTGTGACAATTTATTTATTTGAGGTTAAACGTTTTGCTGGCATGTTAAATCGTTTAATTTTCTGAGGTACTGGGTGAAAAAATGTGTTGGGCACTAATTATCCACTTGGCGGGCATTTTATTTAATTTTTGACAGTTTACTGATCTCCCTCACTGTTGTGTGTGAGGGGGAGGGGCTTAATTTGGCGCTTTTACTACGCATCAGGAATTCAGTCACAAGTCTGTTTTTCTTCCCTGCATGATCCGGTTCGTCTCTACAGAGCTCAAGGGTCTTCAAAACTTATTTTGAGGGAGGTAATCACTCACAGCAGACCTGTGAGATAGTGCTTGACTGTGATAAAAAACGTTATATTCTGTACTTTTTTTCTGCCATTTAAGGGTTAGTTATCCATTGCTAATGGGGGCAATCCTTTGCTAAAATTATATTTTTACCGGAAAGAATTTGATTTTATAGTTTATCCGTTTTATTGTTTCTCAACTGTCATAACTTCTGTGCTTCTTAAAGGCACAGTACGTTTTTTTCATACTATTGAAAATTAAATTGAAAAGTATTTCCAAGCTGCTGGTTTAATTGCTAGTGTGTTTAACATGTCTGACTCAGAGGAATATCTCTGTGCTATATGTGCTAAAGCCAAAGTGGAGCCCAATAGAAATTTATGTACTAATTGCATTGATGCTACTTTAAATAAAAGTCAATCTGTACAAATTGAACATCATTCACCAAACAACGAGGGGAAAGTTATGCCGACTAACTTGCCTCACGTGTCAGTACCTGAATCTCCCGCTCGGGAGGTGCGTGATATGGTAACGCCGAGTACTTCAGGGCGGCCATTACAAATCACATTGCAGGACATGGCTAATGTTATGACTGAAGTTTTGTCTAAATTACCCGAACTTAGAGGGAAGCGTGACCACTCTGGGGTGAGAACAGAGTGCGCTGATAATGCTAGGGCCATGTCAGATACTGGGTCACAGTATGCGGAACATGAGGACGGAGAGCTTCAATCTGCTGGTGACGGTTCTGATCCCAATAGAGTGGATTCAGACATTTCTAATTTTAAGTTTAAGCTTGAGAACCTCCGCGTTCTACTAGGGGAGGTATTAGCGGCTCTGAATGATTGTAACACCATTGCAATTCCAGAGAAGTTATGTAGGCTGGATAGATACTATGCGGTACCGGCGAGTACTGACGTATTTCCTATACCTAAGAGGCTTACAGAGATAATTACTAAGGAGTGGGATAGGCCCGGTGTACCCTTTCCCCCCCCCTCCTGTATTTAGAAAAATGTTCCCAATAGACGCCACCACACGGGACTTATGGCAGACGATCCCTAAGGTGGAGGGAGCGGTTTCTACTCTGGCTAAGCGTACCACTATCCCGGTGGAGGATAGCTGTGCCTTTTCAGATCTAATGGATAAAAAATTAGAGGGTTAACTTAAGAAAATGTTTGTTCAACAAGGTTTTATACTACAACCCCTTGCATGTATTGCGTCTGTCACGGCCGCGGCCGCTTTTTGGTCCGAGTCCCTGGAAGAGACTCTTGACTCAATTACTATCGAAGAAATTTCAAACAGGCTTAAAACACTTAAGCTAGCTAATTCATTTGTTTCAGATGCCGTAGTACATTTAACTAAACTTACGGCTAAGAATTCCGGTTTCGCCATTCAGGCACGCAGAGCACTGTGGCTAAAATCGTGGTCAGCTGACGTTACTTCTAAATCTAAGTTACTTAACATACCTTTCAAAGGGCAGACCTTATTGGGGCCCGGTTTGAAAGAAATTATCGCTGACATTACAGGAGGTAAAGGCCATGCCCTGCCTCAAGACAGAGCCAAGCCTAGGGCTAGACAGTCTAATTTTCGTTCCTTTCGTAATTTCAAGGCAGGAGCAGCATCAACTTCATCTGCTCCAAAACAGGAAGGAGCTGTTGCTCGTTACAGACAAGGCTGGAGACCTAACCAGTCCTGGAACAAGGGCAAGCAGGCCAGAAAACCTGCTGCTGCCCCTAAGACAGCATGAATTGAGGGCCCCCGATCAGGGAACGGATCTAGTGGGGGGCAGACTTTCTCTCTTCGCCCAGGCTTGGGCAAGAGATGTCCAGGATCCCTGGGCACTAGAGATCATATCTCAGGGATATCTTCTGGACTTCAAATCCTCTCCCCCAAAGGGGAGATTCCATCTGTCAAGGTTGTCAACAAACCAAATAAAGAAGGAGGCGTTTCTACGCTGCGTACAAGATCTGTTACTAATGGGAGTGATCCATCCGGTTCCGCGGTCGGAACACGGACAGGGATTTTACTCAAATCTGTTTGTGGTTCCCAAGAAAGAAGGAACCTTCAGACCAATCTTGGATTTAAAGATCCTAAACAAATTCCTAAGAGTTCCATCGTTCAAAATGGAAACTATTCGGACAATTCTACCCATGATCCAAAGGGGTCAGTACATGACCACAGTGGATTTAAAGGATGCTTACCTTCACATACCGATTCACAGAGATCATCACCGGTACCTAAGGTTTGCTTTCCTAGACAGGCATTACCAGTTTGTAGCTCTTCCATTCGGATTGGCTACGGCTCCAAGAATCTTCACAAGGGTTCTGGGGGCTCTTCTGGCGGTGCTAAGACCGCGAGGAATTTCGGTAGCCCCTTACCTAGACGACATTCTGATACAAGCTTCAAGCTTTCAAACTGCCAAGTCTCATACAGAATTAGTACTGGCATTTCTAAGGTCGCATGGGTGGAAGGTAAACGAAAAGAAGAGTTCTCTTTTTCCACTCACAAGAGTTCCCTTCTTGGGGACTCTTATAGACTCTGTAGAAATGAAGATCTACCTGACAGAAGACAGGTTAACAAAGCTACAAAACGCTTGCCGTGTCCTTCATTCCATTCAACACCCGTCAGTGGCTCAATGCATGGAGGTGATCGGCTTAATGGTAGCGGCAATGGACATAGTACCTTTTGCACGCCTACACCTCAGACCGCTGCAATTGTGCATGCTAAGTCAGTGGAATGGGGATTACTCAGATTTGTCCCCTACTCTGAATCTGGATCAAGAGACCAGAAATTCTCTTCTATGGTGGCTTTCTCGACCACATCTGTCCAGGGGGATGCCATCCAGCAGGCCAGATTGGACGATTGTAACAACAGACGCCAGCCTGCTAGGTTGGGGCGCTGTCTGGAATTCCCTGAAGGCTCAGGGATCTTGGACTCAGGAGGAGAGTCTCCTGCCAATAAACATTCTGGAATTGAGAGCAGTTCTCAATGCCCTTCTGGCTTGGCCCCAGTTAACAACGCGGGGGTTCATCAGGTTCCAGTCGGACAACATCACGACTGTAGCTTACATCAACCATCAAGGAGGGACAAGAAGCTCCCTAGCGATGATGGAAGTATCAAAGATAATTCGCTGGGCAGAGTCTCACTCTTGCCACCTATCAGCAATCCACATTCCGGGAGTGGAGAACTGGGAGGCGGATTTCCTAAGTCGCCAGACTTTTCATCCGGGGGAGTGGGCACTTCATCCGGAAGTCTTTGCCCAAATACTTCGACGTTGGGGCAAACCAGAAATAGATCTCATGGCGTCTCGACAGAACGCCAAGCTTCCTTGTTACGGGTCCAGATCCAGGGATCCGGGAGCGGCCCTGGTGGATGCTTTAACGGCACCTTGGACCTTCGGGAAGGCTTATGTGTTCCCACCCTTCCCGATGCTTCCTCGATTGATTGCCAGGATCAAACAGGAGAAAGCATCTGTGATTCTAATAGCGCCTGCGTGGCCACGCAGGACCTGGTATGCAGATCTAGTGGACATGTCCTCCTGTCCACCTTGGTCTCTGCCTCTGAGACAGGACCTTCTGGTTCAGGGTCCCTTCAAACATCAAAATCTAATTTCTCTGAAGCTGACTGCCTGGAAATTGAACGCTTGATTTTATCAAAACGTGGATTTTCTGAGTCAGTAATTGATACCTTAGTACAGGCTAGGAAGCCTGTTACCAGAAAGATTTACCATAAAATATGGCGTAAATACCTATATTGGTGCGAATCCAAAGGTTACTCTTGGAGTAAGGTTAGGATTCCTAGGATATTGTCTTTTCTACAAGAAGGCTTAGAAAAGGGTTTATCCGCTAGTTCCTTAAAGGGACAGATCTCAGCTCTGTCCATTCTGTTACACAAACGTCTGTCAGAGGTTCCAGACGTTCAGGCTTTTTGTCAGGCTTTGGCCAGGATTAAGCCTGTGTTTAAAACTGTTGCTCCGCCATGGAGTTTAAACCTAGTTCTTAACGTTTTACAGGGTGTTCCGTTTGAACCCCTTCATTCCATTGATATAAAATTGTTATCTTGGAAAGTTCTGTTCTTAATGGCTATTTCCTCGGCTCGTAGAGTCTCTGAGTTATCAGCCTTACATTGTGATTCTCCTTATCTGATTTTTCACTCGGATAAGGTAGTACTGCGTACTAAACCTGGGTTCTTACCTAAGGTAGTCACTAGCAGGAATATCAATCAAGAGATTGTTGTTCCATCCTTGTGTCCAAATCCTTCTTCAAAGAAGGAACGTCTTCTGCACAATCTGGATGTAGTTCGTGCCCTAAAATTCTATTTACAGGCAACTAAAGACTTTCGACAAACGTCTTCCCTGTTTGTCGTTTATTCTGGTCAGAGGAGAGGTCAAAAAGCTTCTGCTACCTCTCTCTCCTTTTGGCTTCGTAGCATAATACGTTTAGCCTATGAGACTGCTGGACAGCAGCCTCCTGAAAGAATTACAGCTCATTCCACTAGAGCTGTGGCTTCCACTTGGGCCTTTAAGAACGAGGCCTCTGTTGAACAGATTTGCAAGGCTGCAACTTGGTCTTCGCTTCATACTTTTTCCAAATTTTACAAATTTGACACTTTTGCTTCTTCGGAGGCTATTTTTGGGAGAAAGGTTCTTCAGGCAGTGGTTCCTTCTGTATAAAGATCCTGCCTGTCCCTCCCGTCATCCGTGTACTTTTGCTTTGGTATTGGTATCCCAGAAGTAATGATGACCCGTGGACTGATCACACTTAACAGGAGAAAACATAATTTATGCTTACCTGATAAATTCCTTTCTCCTGTAGTGTGATCAGTCCACGGCCCGCCCTGTTTTTTATGGCAGGTCTAAATTTTTAAATTATACTCCAGTCACCACTGCACCCTTTAGCTTCTCCTTTCTCGTTGGTTCTTGGTCGAATGACTGGGTGTGACGTAGAGGGGAGGAGCTATATAGCAGCTCTGCTGGGTGATCCTCTTGCACTTCCTGTTGGGGAGGAGTTAATATCCCAGAAGTAATGATGACCCGTGGACTGATCACACTACAGGAGAAAGGAATTTATCAGGTAAGCATAAATTATTTTTTTTCACATTATTTCAGTCTCATTTTTCATTGCTTCTGGTTGCTAGAGGCTTGTTCATTGGCATTTTTTTCCCATTCCTGAAACTGTCATTTAAGGAATTTGATAAATTTTGCTTTATATGTTGTTTTTTCTTTTACATATTGCAAGATGTCTCACATTGACCCTGGATCAGAATCTACTTCTGGAAAGACGCTGCCTGATGCTGGTTCTACCAAAGTTAAGTGCATTTGTTGTAAACTTGTGGTAATTGTTCCTCCGGCTGTAGTTTGTGATGAATGTAATGATAAGCTTGCTAATGCAGATAGTATTTCCATTAGTAATATACCATTACCTGTTGCTGTTCCTTCAACATCTAATACTCAGGATGTTCCTGTTAATATAAAATAATTTGTTTCTAAATCTATTAGGAAGGCTATGTCTGTTATTCCTCCTTCCAGTAAACGTAAAAGGTCTTTTAAAACTTCTCATTTTTCAGATGAATTTTTAAATGACCGTCATCATTCTGATTTGTCTGTTTCTGATGAGGATATTTCTGGTTCAGAGGATTCTGTCTCAGATATTGACACTGATAAATCTTCATATTTATTTAAAATGGAATTTATTCGCTCTTTACTTAAAGAAGTTTTAATCGCATTAGAGATGGAGGATTCTAGTCCTCTTGATACTAAATCTACTAAGCGTTTAAATTCGGTTTTTAAACCTCCTATAGTTATTCCGGAAGTTTTTCCTGTCCCTGATGCTATTGCTGAAGTAATTTCTAGGGAATGGAATAATCTGGGTACTTCATTTACTCCTTCTCAAAGGTTTAAGAAATTGTATCCTGTGCCATCTGACAGATTAGAGTTTTGGGAAAAAATCCCTAAAGTTGATGGGTCTATCTCTACTCTTGCTAAACGTACTACTATTCCTACAGCAGATAGTACTTCCTTTAAGGATCCTTTAGATAGGAAGATTGAATCCTTTCTAAGGAAAGCTTATTTATGTTCAGGTAATCTTCTTAGGCCTGCTATTTCTTTGGCTGATGTTGCTGCCGCTTCCACTTTTTGGTTGGAGGCTTTAGCACAACAAGTATCAGACCATAATGTTCATAGCATTGTTAATCTTCTTCAACATGCTAATAACTTTATTTGTGATGCCATCTTTGATATCATTAGAGTTGATGTCAGGTATATGTCTTTTGCTATTTTAGCTAGAAGAGCTTTATGGCTTAAAACTTGGAATGCAGATATGTCTTCTAAGTCAACTTTGCTTTCTCTTTCTTTCCAAGGTAATAAATTATTTGGTTCCCAGTTGGATTCAATTATTTCAACTGTTACCGGGGGGAAAGGAACTTTTTTGCCTCAGGACAAAAAATCTAAAGGTAAATATAGGGTTGCTAATCGTTTTCGTTCCTTTCGTCAGAATAAGGAACAGAAGCCTGACCCTTCCCCTAAAGGAACGGTTTCTGTTTGGAAACCTTCTCCAATCTGGAATAAATCCAAGCCTTTTAGAAAGTCAAGACCAGCTCCCAAGTCCACATGAAGGTGTGGCCCTCATTCCAGCACAGCTGGTAGGGGGCAGGTTACGTTTTTTCAAAGACATTTGGATCAATTCGATTCACAGTCTTTGGATTCAGAGCATTGTTTCACAAGGGTACAGAATAGGTTTCAAGGTAAGGCCGCCTGCGAAGAGATTTTCTCTTGTTAAGTGTATCCAGTCCACGGATCATCCATTACTTGTGGGATATTCTCCTTCCCAACAGGAAGTTGCAAGAGAATCACCCACAGCAGAGCTGCTATATAGCTCCTCCCCTAACTGTCATATCCAGTCATTCTCTTGCAAGCCTCAACCAAGATGGAGGTCGTAAGAGGAGTGTGGTGTTTTATACTTAGTTTATTCTTCAATCAAAAGTTTGTTATTTTTAAATGGTGCCGGAGTGTACTGTTTATCTCAGGCAGTATTTAGAAGAAGAATCTGCCTGCGTTTTCTATGATCTTAGCAGAAGTAACTAAGATCCATGGCTGTTCTCACATATTCTGAGGAGTGAGGTAACTTCAGAGAGGGAATGGCGTGCAGGTTTTCCTGCAATAAGGTATGTGCAGTTAATATTTTTCTAAGGATGGAATTTGCTAGAAAATGCTGCTGATACCGAAGTAATGTAAGTAAAGCCTTAAATGCAGTGATAGCGACTGGTATCAGGCTTATTAATAGAGATACATACTCTTATAAAAATGTAATATAAAACGTTTGCTGGCATGTTTAATTGTTTTTATATGTATTTGGTGATAAAACTTATTGGGGCCTAGTTTTTTTCCACATGGCTGGCTTGAATTCTGCCTAGAAACAGTTTCCTTAGGCTTTCCACTGTTGCAATATGAGTGGGAAGGGCCTATTTTAGTGCTTTTCTGTGCAGCTAAAAATACTGACAGAGACATCCAGCTTCTTCCTGCATGTTCCAGGACTTCTCTGGAGGGCTCAAAAGGCTTCAAAGTCGTTTTTGAGGGAGGTAAAAAGCCACAGTAGAGCTGTGGCAGTTGTTGTGACTGTTTGAAGAAAAAAAAAACGTTTTTGTCTTTTATTATTCAGTTTTGGGTATTAAGGGGTTAATCATCCATTTGCAAGTGGGTGCAATGCTCTGCTAACTTGTTACATACACTGTAAAAATTTCGTTAGTGTAACTGCCTTTTTTCACTGTTATTTAAAATTTTGACAAAATTTGTGTTTCTTAAAGGTGCAGTAACGTTTTTTATATTGCTTGTAAACTTGTTTAAAGTGTTTTCCAAGCTTGCTAGTCTCATTGCTAGTCTGTTTAAACATGTCTGACATAGAGGAAACTACTTGTTCATTATGTTTGAAAGCCATGGTGGAGCCCCATAGGAGAATGTGTACTAAATGTATTGATTTCACCTTAAACAGTAAAGATCAGTCTTTAACTATAAAAGAAATATCACCAGAAGATTCTGACGAGGGGGAAGTTATGCCGACTAACTCTCCCCACGTGTCAGACCCTTCGCCTCCCGCTCAGGGGATGCACGCTAATATGGCGCCAATTACATCAGGGACGCCCATAGCGATTACCTTGCAGGACATGGCTGCAATCATGAATAATACCCTGTCAGAGGTATTATCCAGGTTGCCTGAATTAAGATGCAAACGTGATTGCTCTGGGGTTAGGAGAAATACAGAGCGCGCAGATGCTGTAAGGGCCATGTCTGATACTGCGTCACAATATGCAGATCATGAGGACGGAGAGCTTCAGTCTGTGGGTGACATCTCTGATTCGGGGAAACCTGATTCAGAGATTTCTAATTTTAAATTTAAGCTTGAGAACCTCCGTGTGTTGCTTGGGGAGGTATTAGCTGCTCTGAATGACTGTAACACAGTTGCAGTACCAGAGAAATTGTGTAGGCTGGATAAATACTATGCGGTACCGGTGTGTACTGATGTTTTTCCTATACCTAAAAGGCTTACAGAAATTATTAGCAAGGAGTGGGATAGACCGGGTGTGCCTTTTTCCCCACCTCCTATATTTAGAAAAATGTTTCCAATAGACGCCACTACACGGGACTTATGGCAGACGGTCCCTAAGGTGGAGGGAGCAGTTTCTACTTTAGCAAAGCGTACCACTATCCCGGTTGAGGACAGTTGTGCTTTTTCAGATCCAATGGATAAAAAATTGGAGGGTTACCTTAAGAAAATGTTTATTCAACAAGGTTTTATTTTACAGCCCCTTGCATGCATTGCGCCTGTCACGGCCGCGGCGGCATTCTGGTTTGAGGCCCTGGAAAAGGCCATCCATACACAGCTCCATTGACTGAAATTATTGACAAGCTTAGAACACTTAAGCTAGCTAACTCATTTGTTTCTGATGCCATTGTTCATTTGACTAAACTAACGGCTAAGAATTCCGGATTCGCCATCCAGGCGCATAGGGCGCTATGAATTAAATCCTGGTCAGCTGACGTGACTTCGAAGTCTAAATTACTCAACATTCCTTTCAAGGGGCAGACCTTATTTGGGCCTGGTTTGAAGGAAATTATTGCTGACATTACTGGAGGTAAGGGTCACACCCTTCCTCAGGACAGGGCCAAAGCAAAGGCCAAACAGTCTAATTTTCGTGCCTTTCGAAATTTCAAGGCAGGTGCAGCATCAACTTCCTCCGCTTCAAAACAAGAGGGAACTTTTGCTCAATCTAAGCAGGCCTGGAAACCTAACCAGTCCTGGAACAAAGGCAAGCCGGCCAGAAAGCCTGCTGCTGCCTCTAAGACAGCATGAAGGAACGGCCCCCTATCCAGTGACGGATCTAGTAGGGGGCAGACTTTCTCTCTTCGCCCAGGCGTGGGCAAGAGATGTTCAGGATCCCTGGGCGTTGGAGATCATATCTCAGGGATATCTTCTGGACTTCAAAGCTTCCCCTCCACAAGGGAGATTTCATCTTTCAAGGCTATCTGCAAATCAGATAAAGAAAGAGGCATTCCTACGCTGTGTGCAAGACCTCCTAGTTATGGGAGTGATCCATCCAGTTCCGCGGACGGAACAAGGACAGGGTTTTTAGTCGAATCTGTTTGTGGTTCCCAAAAAAGAGGGAACCTTCAGACCAATTTTGGATATAAAGATCTTAAACAAATTCCTCAGAGTTCCATCTTTCAAAATGGAAACTATTCGGACCATCCTACCCATGATCCAAGAAGGTCAGTACATGACCACAGTGGACTTAAAGGATGCCTACCTTCACATACCGATTCACAAGGATCATCATCGGTTTCTAAGGTTTGCCTTTCTAGACAGGCATTACCAATTTGTAGCTCTTCCCTTCGGGTTGGCTACAGCCCCGAGAATCTTTACAAAGGTTCTGGGCTCACTTCTGGCGGTTCTAAGACCGCGAGGCATAGCGGTGGCTCCGTATCTAGACGACATCCTGATACAGGCGTCAAGCTTTCAAGTTGCCAAGTCTCATACAGAGATAGTTCTGGCATTTCTGAGGTCGCACGGGTGGAAAGTGAACGAGGAAAAGAGTTCTCTATCCCCACTCACAAGAGTCTCCTTCTTAGGGACTCTTATAGATTCTGTAGAAATGAAAATTTACCTGACGGAGTCCAGGTTATCAAAACTTCTAAATGCTTGCCGTGTTCTTCACTCCATTCCGCGCCCTTTAGTAGCTCAGTGTATGGAGGTAATTGGCTTAATGGTAGCGGCAATGGACATAGTGCCATTTGCGCGCCTTCATCTCAGACCGCTGCAATTATGCATGCTGAGTCAGTGGAATGGGGATTACACAGATTTGTCCCCTCTGCTAAATCTGGATCAAGAGACCAGAGATTCTCTTCTCTGGTCGTTGTCTCGGGTACACCTGTCCAAGGGTATGACCTTTCGCAGGCCAGATTGGACAATTGTAACAACAGATGCCAGCCTTCTAGGTTGGGGTGCAGTCTGGAATTCCCTGAAGGCACAGGGATCGTGGACTCAGGAGGAGAAACTCCTTCCAATAAATATTCTGGAGTTAAGAGCGATATTCAATGCTCTTCTGGCTTGGCCTCAGTTAGCAACACTGAGGTTCATCAGATTTCAGTCGGACTACATCACGACTGTGGCTTAAATCAACCATCAAGGGGGAACCAGGAGTTCCCTAGCGATGTTAGAAGTCTCAAAAATAATTCGCTGGGCAGAGTACCACTCTTGCCACCTGTCAGCAATCCATATCCCAGGCGTGGAGAACTGGGAGGCGGATTTTCTAAGTCGTCAGAATTTCCATCCGGGGGAGTGGGAACTCCATCCGGAGGTGTATGCTCAGTTGATTCATTGTTGGGGCAAACCAGAGTTGGATCTCATGGCGTCTCGCCAGAACGCCAAGCTTCCTTGTTACGGATCCAGGTCCAGGGACCCAGAAGCGACGCTGATAGATGCTCTAGCAGCGCCTTGGTTCTTCAACCTGGCTTATGTGTTTCCACCGTTTCCTCTGCTCCCTCGACTGATTGCCAAAATCAAACAGGAGAGAGCATCGGTGATTCTGATAGCACCTGCGTGGCCACGCAGGACTTGGTATGCAGACCTAGTGGACATGTCATCCTTTCCACCATGGACTCTGCCTCTAAGACAGGACCTTCTGATACAAGGTCCTTTCAATCATCCAAATCTAATTTCTCTGAGACTGACTGCATGGAGATTGAACGCTTGATTCTATCAAAGCGTGGCTTCTCCGAGTCATTGATACTTTAATACAGGCACGAAAGCCTGTTACCAGGAAAATCTACCACAAGATATGGAGTAAATATCTTTATTGGTGTGAATCCAAGAATTACTCATGGAGTAAGGTTAGGATTCCTAGAATATTGTCTTTTCTCCAAGAGGGCTTGGACAAAGGATTATCAGCTAGTTCCTTAAAGGGACAGATTTCTGCTCTGTCTATTCTTTTGCACAAGCGTCTGGCAGAGGTTCCAGACGTCCAGGCATTTTGCCAGGCTTTGGTTAGAATTAAGCCTGTGTTTAAACCTGTTGCTCCCCTGTGGAGCTTAAACTTGGTTCTTAAGGTTCTTCAAGGAGTTCCGTTTGAACCCCTTCATTCCATTGATATTAAACTTTTATCTTGGAAAGTTCTGTTTTTGATGGCTATTTCCTCGGCTCGGAGAGTCTCTGAGCTATCTGCCTTACAATGTGATTCTCCTTATCTGATTTTTCATGCAGATAAGGTAGTTCTGCGTACCAAACCTGGGTTTTTACCTAAGGTGGTTTCTAACAAGAATATCAATCAAGAGATTGTTGTTCCATCGTTGTGCCCTAATCCTTCTTCAAAGAAGGAACGTCTTTTACATAATCTGGACGTAGTCCGTGCCTTGAAGTTTTACTTACAAGCTACTAAAGATTTTCGTCAAACATCTTCCCTGTTTGTCGTTTACTCTGGACAGAGGAGAGGTCAAAAAGCTTCGGCAACCTCTCTTTCCTTTTGGCTTCGGAGCGTAATACGCCTAGCCAATGAGACTGCTGGACAGCAGCCCCCTGAAAGGATTACAGCTCATTCTACTAGAGCTGTGGCTTCCACCTGGGCCTTCAAAAATGAGGCCTCTGTTGAACAGATTTGCAAGGCTGCGACTTGGTCTTCGCTTCACACTTTTTCAAAATTTTACAAATTTGATACTTTTGCTTCTTCGGAGGCTGTGTTTGGGAGAAAGGTTCTTCAGGCAGTGGTTCCTTCCGCTTAATCCTGCCTTGTCCCTCCCATCTTCCGTGTACTTTAGCTTTGGTATTGGTATCCCACAAGTAATGGATGATCCATGGACTGGATACACTTAACAAGAGAAAACATAATTTATGCTTACCTGATAAATTTCTCTTGTAGTGTATCCAGTCCACGGCCCGCCCTGTCCTTTTAAGGCAGGTCTAAATTTTAATTAAACTACACTCACCACTGCACCCTATGGTTTCTCCTTTCTCTGTTTGTTTTCGGTCGAATGACTGGATATGACAGTTAGGGGAGGAGCTATATAGCAGCTCTGCTGTGGGTGATCCTCTTGCAACTTCCTGTTGGGAAGGAGAATATCCCACAAGTAATGGATGATCCGTGGACTGGATACACTACAAGAGAAATAAATTTATCAGGTAAGCATAAATTATGTTTTTTCTCTCTCGCATTCCAATAAATCCAGTGAAGGCTCAGGCATTTCTGAAATGTGTTTCAGATCTCGAGTTGGCTGGAGTAATTGTGCCAGTTCCAGTTCTGGAACAGGGTCTGGGGTTTTACTCAAATCTATTCATTGTACCAAAGAAGGAGAATTCCTTCAGACCAGTTCTGGATTTAAAGATATTGAATCGTTATGTAAGGATACCAACATTCAAAATGGTAACTATAAGGACTATTCTGCCTTTTGTTCAGCAAGGGCATTATATGTCCACAATAGATTTACAGGATGCATATCTTCATATTCCGATTCATCCAGATCACTTTCAGTTTCTGAGATTCTCTTTTCTAGACAAGCATTACCAGTTTGTGGCCCTTCCGTTTGGCCTAGCAACAGCTCCAAGGATCTTTTCAAAGGTTCTCGGTGCCCTTCTCTCTGTAATCAGAGAACAGGGTATTGCGGTATTTCCTTATTTGGACGATATCTTGGTACTTGCTCAGTCTTCACATTCTGCAGAATCTCATACGAATCAACTTGTGTCGTTTCTTCAAAAACATGGTTGGAGGATCAATTTACCAAAGAGTTTGTTGATTCCTCAGACAAAGGTAACCTTTTTGGGTTTTCAAATAGATTCAGTGTCCATGACCTTGTCTCTAACAGAAAAGAGACGTCTGAAATTGGTTTCAGCCTGTCGAAACCTTCAGTCTCAATCATTCCCTTCGGTAGCTTTATGCATGGAAATTCTAGGTCTCATGACTGCTGCATCGGACGCGATCCCCTTTGCTCGTTTTCACATGCGACCTCTTCAGCTTTGTATGCTGAACCAATGGTGCAGGGATTATACAAAGATATCACAATTAATATCCTTAAATCCCAATGTACGACACTCTCTGACGTGGTGGATAGATCACCATCGTTTAGTTCAAGGGGCTTCTTTTGTTCGTCCAACCTGGACTGTGATCTCAACAGATGCGAGTCTGTCAGGTTGGGGAGCTGTATGGGGATCTCTGACAGCGCAGGGGGTTTGGGAATCTCAGGAGGCGAGATTACCAATCAACATTTTGGAACTCCGTGCGATTTTCAGAGCTCTTCAGTTCTGGCCTCTTCTGAAGAGAGAATCGTTTATTTGTTTTCAGACAGACAATGTCACAACCGTGGCATATGTCAATCATCAGGGTGGGACTCACAGTCCTCAGGCTATGAAAGAAGTATCTCGGATACTTGTATGGGCGGAATCCAGCTCCTGTCTAATCTCTGCGGTTCACATCCCAGGTGTAGACAATTGGGAAGTGGATTATCTCAGTCGCCAGACGTTACATCCGGGCGAATGGTCCCTTCACCCAGAGGTATTTCTTCAGATTGTTCAAATCTGGGGACATCCAGAAATAGATCTGATGGCCTCTCATCTAAACAAGAAACTTCCCAGGTATCTGTCCAGATCCAGGGATCCTCAGGCGGAGGCAGTGGACGCGTTGTCGCTTCCTTGGAATTATCATCCTGCCTATATCTTTCCGCCTCTAGTTCTTCTTCCAAAAGTGATTTCCAAAATTTTTATGGAACGTTCGTTTGTACTGCTGGTGGCTCCAGCATGGCCTCACAGGTTTTGGTATGCGGATCTCATTCGGATGGCCAGTTGCCAACCTTGGACTCTTCCGTTAAGACCAGACCTTCTATCTCAAGGCCCTTTTTTCCATCAGGATCTCAAATCATTAAATTTGAAGGTATGGAAATTGAACGCTTGATTCTTAGTCATAGAGGTTTCTCTGACTCAGTAATTAATACTATGTTACAGGCTCGTAAATCTGTGTCTAGGAGGATTTATTATCGAGTCTGGAAGACTTACATTTCTTGGTGTTCTTCCCATAAATTCTCTTGGCATTCTTTTAGAATTCCTAGAATTTTACAGTTTCTTCAGGATGGTTTGGATAAAGGTTTGTCTGCAAGTTCCTTGAAAGGACAAATCTCTGCTCTTTCTGTTCTTTTTCACAGAAAGATTGCTAATCTTCCTGATATTCATTGTTTTGTACAGGCTTTGGTTCGTATCAAACCTGTCATTAAATCAATCTCTCCTCCTTGGAGTCTTAATTTGGTTCTGAGGGCTTTACAAGCCCCTCCGTTTGAACCTATGCATTCTCTGGACATTAAATTACTTTCTTGGAAAGTTCTGTTCCTTTTGGCCATCTCTTCTGCTAGAAGAGTTTCTGAGTTATCTGCTCTTTCTTGTGAATCTCCTTTTCTGATTTTTCATCAGGATAAGGCAGTGTTGCGGACTTCATTTACATTTTTAACTAAGGTTGTGAATTCTAACAACATTAGTGGAGAAATTGTTGTTCCTTCATTGTGTCCTAATCCTACGAATTCAAAGGAGAGATCTTTACATTCTTTGGATGTAGTAAGAGCTTTGAAATATTATGTTGAAGCTACTAAAGATTTTAGAAAGACTTCTAGTCTATTTGTTATCTTTTCTGGGTCCAGAAAAGGTCAGAAGGCCTCCGCCATTTCTTTGGCGTCGTGGTTAAAGTCTTTGATTCATCATGCTTATGTGGAGTCAGGTAAATCCCCGCCTCAAAGAATTACGGCTCATTCTACTAGGTCAGTTTCTACTTCCTGGGCGTTTAGGAATGAAGCTTCTGTTGATCAGATTTGCAAAGCAGCAACTTGGTCTTCTTTGCATACTTTTACTAAATTCTACCATTTTGATGTGTTTTCTTCTTCTGAAGCAGTTTTTGGTAGAAAAGTACTTCAGGCAGCTGTTTCAGTTTGATTCTTCTGCTTATAATTTCATTTTTTTTCATTATTAAGATTAAAACTTTTGTTTTGGGTTGTGGATTATTATTTTTCAGCGGAATTGGCTGTCTTTATTTTATCCCTCCCTCTCTAGTGACTCTTGCGTGGAAGTTCCACATCTTGGGTATTTATTATCCCATACGTCACTAGCTCATGGACTCTTGCTAATTACATGAAAGAAAACATAATTTATGTAAGAACTTACCTGATAAATTCATTTCTTTCATATTAGCAAGAGTCCATGAGGCCCACCCTTTTTTGCGGTGGTTATGATTTTTTTGTATAAAGCACAATTATTCCAATTCCTTATTTTTGATGCTTTCGCTCCTTTCTTATCACCCCACTTCTTGGCTATTCGTTAAACTGAATTGTGGGTGTGGTGAGGGGTGTATTTATAGGCATTTTGAGGTTTGGGAAACTTTGCCCCTCCTGGTAGGAATGTATATCCCATACGTCACTAGCTCATGGACTCTTGCTAATATGAAAGAAATGAATTTATCAGGTAAGTTCTTACATAAATTATGTTTTTCTGAAGGTGTGATTGATACTCTAATTCAGGCAAGGAAGCCAGTCACTCGTCGCATCTACCATAAGGTGCGGAGGACTTACTTTTCCTGGTGTGAGAAGCATGGATATCCTTGGCATAAGGTGAAGGTAACCAGGATTCTGGCCTTTCTCCAAGATGTTTTGGAGAAGGGTCTTGCCGCTAGTTCCTTAAAGGGACAGATTTAGGCATTATCAGTTTTGTTGCATAGGAGACTCACTGAGCTCCCTGACATCCAATCTTTTGTTCAGGCTCTGTCTAGAATCAGGCCTGTCTTTAGACAGTCAGCTCTGCCTTGGAGCTTAAACTTAGTCCATAAGGTTTTGCAGAGGGTTCCGTTTGAACCTATGCATTCCATTGACATTAAGATTCTGTCTTGGAAGGGTCTCTTCCTGTTGGCTATTGCATCGGCACACAGAGTATCTTAACTAGCTGCCTTGCAATGTGATCCTCCTTCTCTGGTGTTTCATGTTGATAAGGCTGTTCTTCGCAGTGGGTTGGGGTTTCTCCCCAAGGTGGTGTCTAACTGTAACATCAATCAGGAAATAGTTGTTCCTTCTTTGTGTCGTAACCCTTCTTCTTCAAAGGAGAGGTTACTTCATAACTTGGATGTGGTTTGTGCCTTGAAGTTCTATCTTCAGGCTACAAAGGATTTCAGACAGTCTACATCTTTTTGTGGTTTATTCTGGGAAGCGCAAGGGGCAAAGGTCCTCTGCTACTTCTTTGTCTTTTTTTTGGTTGAGGAGCTTGATTCGCATCACTTACGTGGCAGTGGGACTTAAGCCTCTTTAGAGGATCACGACTCATTTAACTAGAGCTGTGGCTTCGTCTTGGGCATTTAAGAATGAGGCCTCTATGGAGCAAATTTGTAAGGTGGCTACCTGGTCCTCCTTAAACACTTTTACAAAGTTTTACAAATTTGAAGTTTTTGCTTCTGCGGAAGCTGTTTTTGGGAGAAAGGTTCTGCAGGCTGTGGTGCCCTCAGATTAGGGTCTGCCTTTTACCCTCCCGGTTTCATTCAGTGTCCTCTAGAGCTTGGGTATATGTTCCCAATAGTAATGAATGAAGCCATGGACTCTCCTCCCCTTTAGATGGAAAACATAAATTATGCTTACCTGATAATTTAATTTCCATCGAGTGGAGGAGAGTCCACAGCTCCCGCCCGTATCTCTGTGGGGCGGACCTAAATCATCTTCTGGCACCTTTTTATACCCTGATATTTCTCCTACTGTTCCTGGTTCCCTCGGCAGAATGACTGAAGCCGTGAACTCTCCTCCCCTCGATGGAAATGAAATGATCAGGTAAGCATAATTTATGTTTTTATTGACATTGGTAACCATCATACGTGGCCTGAGAAAGCCCTACTGGTATAAGAATTGTGTTATTGTCATTAGTAACCATCATAATGCCCTGAAAACTGCTCTACTGGCATAAGAACTGCTTTAATGTCATTGGTTACCATCATACGTGCCCTGAAAACTGCCCTACTGGCATAACAAGAACTGCTTTATTGTCATTGGTAAGCATCATACGTGCCTGTAAAATTGCTGTACTGGGATAAGAACTGCTTGATTGCCATTGGTAACAATCATACATGCCCTGAAAACTGCCCTAATGGCATAATAACTGCCTTATTGTCATTGGTAACCATCTTATGTGCCCTGAAAACTGCCCTACTGGCATAAGAACAGCCTAATTGGCATTGGTAACCATTATACGTGCCCTGAAAACTGCCCTACTGGAATAAGAACTGCATTATTATCATTGGTAACCATCATACGTGCCCTGAAAACTGCTCTACTGGCATAAGAACTGCTTTATTAGCATTGGTCACCATCATGCGTGCCATGAAAACTGCCCTACTGGTATAATAAATGTTTTATCGTCATTGGTAACCATCATACATGCCCTGAAAACTGCCCTACTGGTATAATAAATGTTTTATTGTCATTGGTAACCATCATACATGCCCTGAAAACTACCCTACTGGGATAAGAACTGCCTTATTAGCATTGGTAACCATCATACATGCCCTAAAACTGCCCTACTGGGATAAGAACTACTAACTTCTATTGTTGTTTGATAAAAGTCAGAACCTATAAAGATATCTACAAACTTACAGATCCACAAATTAAAATTTTGTGGCTCAACGGAAATAAATGATTGAAAATAAAAGAAATGGGGTACGTGGGGTAAGATGCAACAACAAATAAACTGAAGGAAGATAATAAAGAAGGAGAAGACTTCTAGGGGTGAGAGTAAGATTGATAGAGCAGTTGAGTGATGAATATTGAATAAAAAAAGGAGAAGCAAGAAGAGGATGCGGGAAAACCATGATTTATAGAGTTTGATGGATGGTCAGTAAAAAATGAATTCATTTTTTAAGATAATATAAACAAAATACATTTAAACTGTGGAAATAAAAAATGTGATTTGTAGAGTGAAAGAATTAAAATAATTTTGTGTGGAAAATAAAAGGACTCGCAAGTTCAGTGAGTGACATCCTAGTCAAAACAAAGTTAAGAAAGTCTTCAAACCAAACTATAAAGTGTTCAAGAGAGATTTGGAGTACAATCCTTGGTAGTAGGCTGATGTGTCCCCAGGAATATCTGGGAATCCATATTCTAAACATTCTGGTTCCGTCGTTCCCATGAGACTGGTGATGGAGAAAGGATGGTTGAATTCGTAGTGAGTGTCTTTCACTAGGTTGTCAACATCTGCCTCTGTTAAATGTCTAACGGCCGTCCTCCCACTCTCTCTGTCCTCCAGCAAGGACACCAGACACCCTACCTCTTCTCCCACAGAGTCCTCTATCCTCCCCTTTGTCCTCTCACCTTTTTCTTTATTACCATCTCCATCCAACTCTCTTGGTGCCCTGGATACGGTTTTGTCTTTCCCTGCCAATTTAAATCTCTTTTGTCGTCTAAGGTAGCATCCATTCTCAAACATATCACCAGAATTTGGGTGCATGGCCCAGTAAGAGCCTTTTCCTGGTTGGTCGGGAGCTCGGGAGACCCTCACAAAACAGTCATTAAAGGAGAGTGAATGTCGGATGGAATTTTGCCATCTTTGCTGGTTATGACGGTAATAAGGAAAAAGATCCATAATCCATTGGTAGATTTCATTGAGTGTTAACATCTTACTAGGGGATTGTTGAATAGCCATGGTAATGAGGGAAATATATGAATAGGGAGGCTTAGAAAGGGCCGGTGGGTCCCTCTGCCTGTTAGTTCCCACTAAAGCCTCGTAGGTAGGTACAAAATTGGTAGTGGAAGATCCAGGATAAGAAAGTGTTGAGGGAAGCCCCACAGGGCTGAGGGGCATGTAGGAGTTTAGGGGAGCCAATGGCACTGTAGTGGTTGCTGTTGGATATATCTAAGAAAGAAGATAAAAAGTGAGGATATCAAAATGGCTTCCCAATGCTTCTGTTTACCACTAATCAGTGTAACAGTTGTTATATAATTGTTAACTAAAAATAGTCCCTGTATGTGAGATTACACGTTATATATAACTGTCACCTGTATGTGAGATTACACTGTATATAACTGTCACCTGTATGTGAGATTACACAGTATATATAACTGTCACCTGTATGTGAGATTACACAGTGTATATAACTGTCACCTGTATGTGAGATTACACAGTATATATAACTGTCACCTGTATGTGAGATTACACAGTGTATATAACTGTCACATGTATGTGAGATTACACAGTGTATATAACTGTCACCTGTATGTGAGATTACACAGTATATATAACTGTCACCTGTATGTGAGATTACACAATATATAACTGTCACCTGTATGTGAGATTACACAGTATATATAACTGTCACCTGTATGTGAGATTACACAGTGTATATAACTGTCACCTGTATGTGAGATTACACGTTATATATAACTGTCACCTGTATGTGAGATTACACAGTATATATAACTGTCACCTGTATGTGAGATTACACTGTATATATAACTGTCACCTGTATGTGAGATTACACAGTATATGTAACTGTCACCTGTATGTGAGATTACACAGTATATATAACTGTCACCTGTATGTGAGATTACACTGTATATATAACTGTCACCTGTATGTGAGATTACACAGTATATATAACTGTCACCTGTATGTGAGATTACACAGTATATATATAACTGTCATCTGTATGTGAGATTACACAGTATATATAACTGTCACCTGTATGTGAGATTACACAGTATATATAACTGTCACCTGTATGTGAGATTACACTGTATATATAACTGTCACCTGTATGTGAGATTACACGTTATATATAACTGTCACCTGTATGTGAGATTACACTGTATATAACTGTCACCTGTATGTGAGATTACACTGTATATAACTGTCACCTGTATGTGAGATTACACTGTATATATAACTGTCATCTGTATGTGAGATTACACAGTGTATATAACTGTCACCTGTATGTGAGATTACACAGTATATATAACTGTCACCTGTATGTGAGATTACACTGTATATATAACTGTCACCTGTATGTGAGATTACACTGTATATATAACTGTCAGCTGTATGTGAGATTACACAGTGTATATAACTGTCACCTGTATGTGAGATTACACAGTGTATATAACTGTCACCTGTATGTGAGATTACACAGTATATGTGTAACTGTCACCTGTATGTGAGATTACACAGTGTATATAACTGTCACCTGTATGTGAGATTACACAGTATATATAACTGTCACCTGTATGTGAGATTACACTGTATATATAACAGTTATATACACCGTGTAATCTCACATACAGATGACAGTTATATATACTGTGTAATCTCACATACAGGTGACAGTTATATACACTGTGTAATCTCACATACAGGTCACAGTTACACATATACTGTGTAATCTCACATACAGGTGACAGTTATATACACCGTGTAATCTCAGATACAGGTGACAGTTATAAACACTGTTTAATCTCACATACAGGTGACAGTTATATACACTGTGTAATCTCACATACAGGTGACAGTTATATATACTGTGTAATCTCACATACAGGTGACAGTTATATAAACCGTGTAATCTCAGATACAGGTGACAGTTATAAACACTGTGTAATCTCACATACAGGTGACAGTTATATACACCGTGTAATCTCACATACAGGTGACAGTTATATACACCGTGTAATCTCACATACAGATGACAGTCACCTGTATGTGAGATTACACGGTGTATATAACTGTCACCTGTATGTGAGATTACACTGTATATATAACTGTCATCTGTATGTGAGATTACACAGTGTATATAACTGTCACCTGTATGTGAGATTACACAGTGTATATAACTGTCACCTGTATGTGAGATTACACTGTATATAACTATCACCTGTATGTGAGATGACACTGTATATATAACTTTCATCTGTATGTAAAATTACACGGTGTATATAACTGTCACCTGTATGTGAGATAACACAGTGTATATAACTGTCACCTGTATGTGAGATTACACAGTGTATATAACTGTCACCTGTATGTGAGATTACACAGTATATATAACTGTCACCTGTATGTGAGATTACACAGTTATATACACTGTGTAATCTCACATACAGGTGACAGTTATATATACAGTGTAATCTCACATACAGGTGACAGTTATATACACTGTGTAATCTCACATACAGGTGACAGTTACACATATACTGTGTAATCTCACATACAGGTGACAGTTATATACACCGTGTAATCTCAGATACAGGTGACAGTTATAAACACTGTGTAATCTCACATACAGGTGACAGTGATATACACCGTGTAATCTCACATACAGGTGACAGTTATATACACCGTGTAATCTCACATACAGATGACAGTCACCTGTATGTGAGATTACACGGTGTATATAACTGTCACCTGTATGTGAGATTACACTGTATATATAACTGTCACCTGTATGTGAGATTACACAGTGTATATAACTGTCACCTGTATGTGAGATTACACAGTGTATATAACTGTCACCTGTATGTGAGATTACACAGTATATATAACTGTCACCTGTATGTGAGATTACACTGTATATATAACTGTCACCTGTATGTGAGATTACACAGTGTATATAACTGTCACCTGTATGTGAGATTACACAGTATATATAACTGTCACCTGTATGTGAGATTACACAGTATATATAACTGTCACCTGTATGTGAGATTACACAGTGTATATAACTGTCACCTGTATGTGAGATTACACAGTATATATAACTGTCACCTGTATGTGAGATTACACAGTGTATATAACTGTCACCTGTATGTGAGATTACACAGTGTATATAACTGTCACCTGTATGTGAGATTACACAGTATATATCACTGTCACCTGTATGTGAGATTACACAGTATATATAACTGTCACTTGTATGTGAGATTACACAGTATATATAACTGTCACCTGTATGTGAGATTACACAGTATATATAACTGTCACCTGTATGTGAGATTACACAGTATATATAACTGTCACCTGTATGTGAGATTACACAGTATATATAACTGTCACCTGTATGTGAGATTACACAGTGTATATAACTGTCACCTGTATCTGAGATTACACAGTGTATATAACGGTCACCTGTATGTGAGATTACACGGTGTATATAACTGTCACCTGTATGTGAGATTACACGGTGTATATAACTGTCACCTGTATGTGAGATTACGCTGTGTGTATATATAACTGTCACCTGTATGTGAGATTACACTGTATATATAACTGTCACCTGTATGTGAGATTACACTGTATATATAACTGTCACCTGTATGTGAGATTACACTGTATATATAACTGTCACCTGTATGTGAGATTACACTGTATATATAACTGTCATCTGTATGTGAGATTACTCTGTATAAAACTGTCACTTGTATGTGAGATTACATAGTGTATATGTAACTGTCACCTGTATGTGAGATTACACTGTATATATAACTGTCACCTGTATGTGAGATTACACTGTATATATATCTGTCATCTGTATGTGAGATTACTCTGTATAAAACTGTCACCTGTATGTGAGATTACACAGTGTATATGTAACTGTCATCTGTATGTGAGATTACATTGTGTATGAAACTGCCCACTTTATGTAAAATGACACGGTATATATAACTGTCCACTTTACGTGAGATTACATGGTATATATAACTGTCACCTGTATATGAGATTACACAGTATATATAACTGTCACCTGTATGTGAGATTACACAGTATATATAACTGTCACCTGTATGTGAGATTACACAGTATATATAACTGTCACCTGTATGTGAGATTACACTGTATATATAACTGTCACCTGTATGTGAGATTACACAGTATATATAACTGTCACCTGTATGTGAGATTACACAGTATATATATAACTGTCTCCTGTATGTGAGATTACACAGTATATATAACTGTCTCCTGTATGTGAGATTACACAGTGTATATAACTGTCACCTGTATGTGAGATTACACAGTATATATCACTGTCACCTGTATGTGAGATTATACAGTGTATATAACTGTCAGCTGTATGTGAGATTACACAGTGTTTATAACTGTCACCTGTATGTGAGATTGCACAGTGTATATAACTGTCACCTGTATGTGAGATTACACAGTGTTTATAACTGTCACCTGTATGTGAGATTACACGGTGTATATAACTGTCACCTGTATGTGAGATTACACAGTATATGTGTAACTCTCACCTGTATGTGAGATTACACAGTGTATATAACTGTCACCTGTATGTGAGATTACACAATATATATAACTGTCACCTGTATGTGAGATTACACGGTGTATATAACTGTCACCTGTATGTGAGATTACACGGTGTATATAACTGTCACCTGTATGTGAGATTACACTGTATATATAACTGTCACCTGTATGTGAGATTACACAGTATATATAACTGTCACCTGTATGTGAGATTACACAGTATATATAACTGTCACCTGTATGTGAGATTACACTGTATATATAACTGTCACCTGTATGTGAGATTACACAGTATATATAACTGTCACCTGTATGTGAGATTACACAGTATATATAACTGTCACCTGTATGTGAGATTACACAGTGTATATAACTGTCACCTGTATGTGAGATTACACAGTATATATAACTGTCACCTGTATGTGAGATTACACAGTATATATAACTGTCACCTGTATGTGAGATTACACAGTATATATAACTGTCACCTGTATGTGAGATTACACAGTATATATAACTGTCACCTGTATGTGAGATTACACTGTATATATAACTGTCACCTGTATGTGAGATTACACAGTATATATAACTGTCACCTGTATGTGAGATTACACAGTATATATAACTGTCACCTGTATATGAGATTACTCTGTATATATAACTGTCACCTGTATGTGAGATTACACAGTATATATAACTGTCACCTGTATGTGAGATTACACAGTATATATAACTGTCACCTGTATGTGAGATTACACAGTGTATATAACTGTCACCTGTATGTGAGATTACACAGTATATATAACTGTCACCTGTATGTGAGATTACACAGTATATATAACTGTCACTAGTATGTGAGATTACACAGTATATATAACTGTCACCTGTATGTGAGATTACACAGTGTATATAACTGTCACCTGTATGTGAGATTACACAGTATATATAACTGTCACCTGTATGTGAGATTACACAGTTATATATACTGTGTAATCTCACATACAGGTGACAGTTATATATACAGTGTAATCTCACATACAGGTGACAGTTATATACACTGTGTAATCTCACATACAGGTGACAGTTATATATATTGTGTAATCTCACATACAGGTGACAGTTATATACACCGTGTAATCTCACATACAGGTGACAGTTATAAACACTGTGTAATCTCACATACAGGTGACAGTGATATACACCGTGTAATCTCACATACAGGTGACAGTTATATACACCGTGTAATCTCACATACAGATGACAGTCACCTGTATGTGAGATTACACGGTGTATATAACTGTCACCTGTATGTGAGATTACACTGTATATATAACTGTCACCTGTATGTGAGATTACACAGTGTATATAACTGTCACCTGTATGTGAGATTACACAGTGTATATAACTGTCACCTGTATGTGAGATTACACAGTATATATAACTGTCACCTGTATGTGAGATTACACAGTATATATAACTGTCACCTGTATGTGAGATTACACAGTGTATATAACTGTCACCTGTATGTGAGATTACACAGTATATATAACTGTCACCTGTATGTGAGATTACACAGTATATATAACTGTCACCTGTATGTGAGATTACACAGTGTATATAACTGTCACCTGTATGTGAGATTACACAGTATATATAACTGTCACCTGTATGTGAGATTACACAGTGTATATAACTGTCACCTGTATGTGAGATTACACAGTGTATATAACTGTCACCTGTATGTGAGATTACACAGTATATATAACTGTCACCTGTATGTGAGATTACACAGTATATATAACTGTCACTTGTATGTGAGATTACACAGTATATATAACTGTCACCTGTATGTGAGATTACACAGTATATATAACTGTCACCTGTATGTGAGATTACACAGTATATATAACTGTCACCTGTATGTGAGATTACACAGTATATATAACTGTCACCTGTATGTGAGATTACACAGTGTATATAACTGTCACCTGTATCTGAGATTACACAGTGTATATAACGGTCACCTGTATGTGAGATTACACAGTGTATATAACTGTCACCTGTATGTGAGATTACACGGTGTATATAACTGTCACCTGTATGTGAGATTACGCTGTGTGTATATATAACTGTCACCTGTATGTGAGATTACACTGTATATATAACTGTCACCTGTATGTGAGATTACACTGTATATATAACTGTCACCTGTATGTGAGATTACACTGTATATATAACTGTCACCTGTATGTGAGATTACACTGTATATATAACTGTCATCTGTATGTGAGATTACTCTGTATAAAACTGTCACTTGTATGTGAGATTACATAGTGTATATGTAACTGTCACCTGTATGTGAGATTACACTGTATATATAACTGTCACCTGTATGTGAGATTACACTGTATATATATCTGTCATCTGTATGTGAGATTACTCTGTATAAAACTGTCACCTGTATGTGAGATTACACAGTGTATATGTAACTGTCATCTGTATGTGAGATTACATTGTGTATGAAACTGCCCACTTTATGTAAAATGACACGGTATATATAACTGTCCACTTTACGTGAGATTACATGGTATATATAACTGTCACCTGTATATGAGATTACACAGTATATATAACTGTCACCTGTATGTGAGATTACACAGTATATATAACTGTCACCTGTATGTGAGATTACACAGTATATATAACTGTCACCTGTATGTGAGATTACACTGTATATATAACTGTCACCTGTATGTGAGATTACACAGTATATATAACTGTCACCTGTATGTGAGATTACACAGTATATATATAACTGTCTCCTGTATGTGAGATTACACAGTATATATAACTGTCTCCTGTATGTGAGATTACACAGTGTATATAACTGTCACCTGTATGTGAGATTACACAGTATATATCACTGTCACCTGTATGTGAGATTATACAGTGTATATAACTGTCAGCTGTATGTGAGATTACACAGTGTATATAACTGTCACCTGTATGTGAGATTGCACAGTGTATATAACTGTCACCTGTATGTGAGATTACACAGTGTTTATAACTGTCACCTGTATGTGAGATTACACGGTGTATATAACTGTCACCTGTATGTGAGATTACACAGTATATGTGTAACTCTCACCTGTATGTGAGATTACACAGTGTATATAACTGTCACCTGTATGTGAGATTACACAATATATATAACTGTCACCTGTATGTGAGATTACACGGTGTATATAACTGTCACCTGTATGTGAGATTACACAGTGTATATAACTGTCACCTGTATGTGAGATTACACTGTATATATAACTGTCACCTGTATGTGAGATTACACAGTATATATAACTGTCACCTGTATGTGAGATTACACAGTATATATAACTGTCACCTGTATGTGAGATTACACTGTATATATAACTGTCACCTGTATGTGAGATTACACAGTATATATAACTGTCACCTGTATGTGAGATTACACAGTATATATAACTGTCACCTGTATGTGAGATTACACAGTGTATATAACTGTCACCTGTATGTGAGATTACACAGTATATATAACTGTCACCTGTATGTGAGATTACACAGTATATATAACTGTCACCTGTATGTGAGATTACACAGTATATATAACTGTCACCTGTATGTGAGATTACACAGTATATATAACTGTCACCTGTATATGAGATTACTCTGTATATATAACTGTCACCTGTATGTGAGATTACACAGTATATATAACTGTCACCTGTATGTGAGATTACACAGTATATATAACTGTCACCTGTATATGAGATTACTCTGTATATATAACTGTCACCTGTATGTGAGATTACACAGTATATATAACTGTCACCTGTATGTGAGATTACACAGTGTATATAACTGTCACCTGTATCTGAGATTACACAGTGTATATAACGGTCACCTGTATGTGAGATTACACGGTATATATAACTGTCACCTGTATGTGAGATTACACGGTGTATATAACTGTCACCTGTATGTGAGATTACGCTGTGTGTATATATAACTGTCACCTGTATGTGAGATTACACTGTATATATAACTGTCACCTGTATGTGAGATTACACTGTATATATAACTGTCATCTGTATGTGAGATTACTCTGTATAAAACTGTCACTTGTATGTGAGATTACATAGTGTATATGTAACTGTCACCTGTATGTGAGATTACACTGTATATATAACTGTCACCTGTATGTGAGATTACACTGTATATATATCTGTCATCTGTATGTGAGATTACTCTGTATAAAACTGTCACCTGTATGTGAGATTACACAGTGTATATGTAACTGTCATCTGTATGTGAGATTACATTGTGTATGAAACTGCCCACTTTATGTAAAATGACACGGTATATATAACTGTCCACTTTACGTGAGATTACATGGTATATATAACTGTCACCTGTATATGAGATTACACAGTATATATAACTGTCACCTGTATGTGAGATTACACAGTATATATAACTGTCACCTGTATGTGAGATTACACAGTATATATAACTGTCACCTGTATGTGAGATTACACTGTATATATAACTGTCACCTGTATGTGAGATTACACAGTATATATAACTGTCACCTGTATGTAAGATTACACAGTATATATATAACTGTCTCCTGTATGTGAGATTACACAGTGTATATAACTGTCACCTGTATGTGAGATTACACAGTATATATCACTGTCACCTGTATGTGAGATTATACAGTGTATATAACTGTCAGCTGTATGTGAGATTACACAGTGTATATAACTGTCACCTGAATGTGAGATTGCACAGTGTATATAACTGTCACCTGTATGTGAGATTACACAGTGTTTATAACTGTCACCTGTATGTGAGATTACACGGTGTATATAACTGTCACCTGTATGTGAGATTACACAGTATATGTGTAACTCTCACCTGTATGTGAGATTACACAGTGTATATAACTGTCACCTGTATGTGAGATTACACAATATATATAACTGTCACCTGTATGTGAGATTACACGGTGTATATAACTGTCACCTGTATGTGAGATTACACGGTGTATATAACTGTCACCTGTATGTGAGATTACACTGTATATATAACTGTCATCTGTATGTGAGATTACACAGTATATATAACTGTCACCTGTATGTGAGATTACACAGTATATATAACTGTCACCTGTATGTGAGATTACACTGTATATATAACTGTCATCTGTATGTGAGATTACACAGTATATATAACTGTCACCTGTATGTGAGATTACACAGTATATATAACTGTCACCTGTATGTGAGATTACACAGTGTATATAACTGTCACCTGTATGTGAGATTACACAGTATATATAACTGTCACCTGTATGTGAGATTACACAGTATATATAACTGTCACCTGTATGTGAGATTACACAGTATATATAACTGTCACCTGTATGTGAGATTACACAGTATATATAACTGTCACCTGTATGTGAGATTACTCTGTATATATAACTGTCACCTGTATGTGAGATTACACAGTATATATAACTGTCACCTGTATGTGAGATTACACAGTATATATAACTGTCACCTGTATGTGAGATTACACAGTATATATAACTGTCACCTGTATGTGAGATTACACTGTATATATAACTGTCACCTGTATGTGAGATTACACAGTGTATGTGTAACTGTCACCTGTATGTGAGATTACACAGTGTATGTATAACTGTCACCTGTATGTGAGATTACACAGTGTATGTGTAACTGTCACCTGTATGTGAGATTACACTGTATATATAACTGTCACCTGTATGTGAGATTACACTGTATATATAACTGTCACCTGTCTGTGAGATTACACGGTGTATATAACTGTCACCTGTATGTGAGATTACACTGTATATATAACTGTCACCTGTCTGTGAGATTACACTGTATATATAACTGTCACCTGTATGTGAGATTACTCTGTATATAACTGTCACCTGTATGTGGGATTACACAGTGTATATAACTGTCACCTGTATGTGAGATTACTCTGTATATAACTGTCACCAGTATGTGAGATTACACAGTATATATAACTGTCACCTGTATGTGAGATTACACAGTATATATAACTGTCACCTGTATGTAAGATTACACAGTGTATATAACTGTCACCTGTATGTGAGATTACACAGTATATATAACTGTCACCTGTATGTGAGATTACACAGTATATATAACTGTTACCTGTATGTAAGATTACACAGTGTATATAACTGTCACCTGTATGTGAGATTACACAGTGTATATAACTGTCACCTGTATGTGAGATTACACAGTATATATAACTGTCACCTGTATGTGAGATTACACTGTATATATAGCTGTCACCTGTACGTGAGATTACACTGTATATATAGCTGTCACCTGTATGTGAGATTACACAGTATATATAACTGTCACCTGTATGTGAGATTACTCTGTATATAACTGTCACCTGTATGTGAGATTATTCTGTATATAACTGTCACTAGTATGTGAGATTACACAGTATATATAACTGTCACCTGTATGTGAGATTACACAGTATATTTAACTGTCACCTGTATGTAAGATTACACAGTCTATATAACTGTCACCTGTATGTGAGATTACACTGTATATATAGCTGTCACCTGTATGTGAGATTACACTGTATATATAGCTGTCACCTGTATGTGAGATTACACAGTATATATAACTGTCACCTGTATGTGAGATTACACAGTATATTTAACTGTCACCTGTATGTAAGATTACACAGTGTATATAACTGTCACCTGTATGTGAGATTACACAGTATATATAACTGTCACCTGTATGTGAGATTACACTGTATATATAGCTGTCACCTGTATGTGAGATTACACTGTATATATAGCGGTCACCTGTATGTGAGATTACACTGTATATATAGCTGTCACCTGTAAGTGAGATTACACTGTGTATATAGCTGTCACCTGTATGTGAGATTACACAGTATATGTAACTGTCACCTGTATGTGAGATTACTCTGTATATAACTGTCACCTGTATGTAAGATTACACAGTGTATATAACTGTCACCTGTATGTGAGATTACACAGTGTATATAACTGTCACCTGTATGTGAGATTACAATGTATATATAGCTGTCACCTGTATGTGAGATTACACGGTGTATATAACTGTCACCTGTATGTGAGATTACACTGTATATATAGCTGTCACCTGTATGTGAGATTACACAGTATATATAACTGTCACCTGTATGTGAGATTACTCTGTATATAACTGTCACCTGTATGTGAGATTATTCTGTATATATAGCTGTCACCTGTAAGTGAGATTACACTGTATATATAGCTGTCACCTGTATGTGAGATTACACTGTATATATAGCTGTCACCTGTATGTGAGATTACACAGTATATATAGCTGTCACCTGTATGTGAGATTACACTGTATATATAGCTGTCACCTGTAAGTGATATTACACTGTATATATAGCTGTCACCTGTATGTGAGATTACACAGTATATATAACTGTCACCTGTATGTGAGATTACACTGTATATATAACTGTCACCTGTATGTGAGATTACACAGTGTATATAACTGTCACCTGTATGTGAGATTACACTGTATATAACTGTCACCTGTATGTGAGATTACACTGTATATATAGCTGTCACCTGTATGTGAGATTACACAGTATATGTAACTGTCACCTGTATGTGAGATTACTCTGTATATAACTGTCACCTGTATGTAAGATTACACAGTGTATATAACTGTCACCTGTATGTGAGATTACACTGTATATATAGCTGTCACCTGTATGTGAGATTACACGGTGTATATAACTGTCACCTGTATGTGAGATTATTCTGTATATATAGCTGTCACCTGTAAGTGAGATTACACTGTATATATAGCTGTCACCTGTATGTGAGATTACACTGTATATATAGCTGTCACCTGTATGTGAGATTACACAGTGTATATAACTGTCACCTGTATGTGAGATTACACTGTATATATAGCTGTCACCTGTATGTGAGATTACACAGTATATGTGTAACTGTCACCTGTATGTGAGATTACACAGTGTATATAACTGTCACCTGTATGTGAGATTACACTGTATATATAGCTGTCACCTGTATGTGAGATTACTCTGTATATAACTGTCACCTGTATGTGAGATTACACAGTATATTAATATTATTATACTTTATTTATGAAGCACCATCATATTGCGCAGCGCTGTCCATGGGTACAATTCATTTAAATAAAACAATAATATAAAACTTCTAAAACACAGGACAAAATTTACAAATACATACAGGAGGAATTGAGAGCCCTATTCCCGTGGGAATTTACAATCTAGGGGCCCCATCCGATATGCAGCGTCGCCCGCAAAAGCCAGCGACGCCAGATTTTGCACGGTTTTGGTATCACATATATGGCGTAGCATACAAGTTACACCCGTATATTTCACCCGTCGCCCGCAAATTTTACTCCCATAGGCTAACATATAAAGCCGTGCAATTTGGTATCCAATATCCAGTGCAAGGCCTTACGTGGCGAAAATGGAGAAAACTTACTCCATTTTCACCTCGCCATAAAAAGCAGCTGTAGCAGGCCTTGCGCTGAGTATGGGAGCACCGTAACTCCCTAAAATGCCTACAAAAAGAAACCTAACGCATGTGCAATGTCTATCTACCTGTCAACTGCAATCCCCCACCGCAATACCTAATACAGTGTTTAACCCCTAAACCGCCGCTCCCAGACCCTGCCGCCACTAAATAAAGTGTTTAACCCCTAAACCGCCGCTCCCGGACCCCGCCGCCACCTACATTAAATGTATTACCCCCTAATCTGATCCCCCTACACCGCCGCCACCTACATGAAATATATTAACCCCTAATCTGATCCCCCTACACCTCCGCCACCTACATTATATATATTACCCCCTAAACCTAAGTCTAACCCTAACACCCCCTAACTTAATTATTATTTAAATAAATATAAATAATATTAATATTATTAACTAAATAGTTCCTATTTAAAACTAAATACTTACCTATAAAATAAACCCTAATATAGCTACAATATAAATAATAATTACATTGTAGCTATTTTAGGATTTATATTTATTTTTTCAGGTAACTTTGTATTTATTTTAACTAGGTACAATAGCTATTAAATAGTTAATAACTATTTAATAGCTACCTAGTTAAAATATTTGCAAAATTACCTGTAAAATAAAACCTAACCCAAGTTACAATTACACCTAACACTACACTATCATTAATTAAATTATTCCTATTTAAAACTAAATAATTACCTATAAAATAAACCCTAAGATAGCTACAATATAATTAATAATTACATTGTAGCTATTTTAGGATTTATATTTATTTTTCAGGTAACTTTATATTTATTTTAACTAGGTACAATAGCTATTAAATAGTTAATAACTATTTAATAGCTACCTAGTTAAAATAATTGCAAAATTACCTGTAAAATAAAACCTAACCCAAGTTACAATTACACCTAACACTACACTATCATTCAATTAATTCAATACATTAACTACAATTATCTAATATAAAATACAATTAAATAAACTAAACTATATTACAAAAAAAACAAACCCTAAATTACAAAAATAAAAAAATGTTACAAGAAGTTTAATCTAATTACACCTAATCTAAGCCCCCTAATAAAATAGCCCCCCAAAATAATAAAATTTCCCTACCCTAAACTACATTACAAATAGCCCTTAAAAGGGCCTTTTGCGGGGGATTGCCCCAAAGTAATCAGCTCTTTTACCTGTAAAAAAAAAAAAGCAATACAATACCCCCCCAACATTACAACCCACCACCCACACACACACCCCTACTCTAAAACCCACCTGATCCCCCCTTAAATAAAGCTAACATTGAAGATTTAAGGTAGGAAAAATCAGATTGGTTGATTTAATCAGCCAATCAGATTGAAGTTCAAGCCGATTGGCTGATTGGAATCGGATTGAACTTCAATCCGATTGGCTGATTAAATCAACCAATCACATTTTTTCTACCTTAATTCTGATTGGTTGGTAGAATCCTATCAGCCAATCGGAATTCGAGGGACACCATCTTGGATGACGTAATTTAAAGGACCAGCCATTCGTCGGGTAGTCGTCGGCCGAGGAGGTTGTTCCGCACCGGAGGTCTTCAAGATGGAGCCGCTCATCGCCGCAAGGATGAAGATAGAAGATGCCGCTTGGATGAAGACCTGCTGGATGGAGGACCTCTTCTGCCCCGATCGGATGAAGACTTCTGCCCGGCTGGAGGACCACTTGTGCCCGCATCAGATGAAGAGTTCGGCCCGGCTGGGTGAAGACGGCTCAAGGTAGGGTGATCTTCAATGGGGTAGTGTTAGGTTTATTTAAGGGGGGATCGGGTGGGTTTTAGAGTAGGTGTGTTGGGTGATGGGTTGTAATGTTGGGGGGGTATTGTATTGCTTTTTTTTTACAGGTATAAGAGCTGATTACTTTGGGGCAATGCCCCGCAAAAAGCCCTTTTAAGGGCTGGTAAAAGATCTGGTTACTTTGGGGCAATGCCCCGCAAAAGGCCATTTTAAGGGCTATTTGTAATGTAGTTAAGGGTAGGGAAATTTTATTATTTTGGGGGGCTTTTTTATTTTATTAGGGGGCTTAGATTAGGTGTAATTAGATTAACTTCTTGTAATATTTTTTTATATTTTGTAATTTAGTGTTTGTTTTTTTGTAATATAGTTTAGTTTATTTAATTGTATTTTATATTAGATAATTGTAGTTAATTTATTTAATTAATTGAATGATAGTGTAGTGTTAGGTGTAATTGTAACTTAGGTTAGGTTTTATTTTACAGGTAATTTTGTAATTATTTTAACTAGGTAGCTATTAAATAGTTAGTAACTATTTAATAGCTATTGTACCTAGTTAAAATAAATACAAAGTTACCTGTAAAATAAATATAAATCCTAAAATAGCTACAATGTAATTATTAATTATATTGTAGCTATCTTAGGCCTAGATTTTGAGTTTGGCGGTAGCCGTGAAAACCAGCGTTAGAGGCTCCTAACTCTGGTTTTAGGCTAACTCCGGTATTTGGAGTCACTCAAAATAGGGTCTAACGCTCACTTTTCAGCCGCGACTTTTCCATACCGCAGATCCCCTTACGTCAATTGCGTATCCTATCTTTTCAATGGGATCTTTCTAACTCCGGTATTTAGAGTCGTGGCTGAAGTGAGCGTTAGAAATCTAACGACAAGATTCCAGCCGTAGATAAAAGTCAGTAGTTAAGAGCTTTTTGGGCTAACGCCGGTTCATAAAGCTCTTAACTACTGTACTCTAAAGTACACTAACACCCATAAACTACCTATGTACCCCTAAACTGAGGTCCCCCCACATCGCCGCCACTCGATTAAATTTTTTTAACCCCTAATCTGCCAACCGCCACCTACGTTATACTTATGTACCCCTAATCTGCTTCCCCTAACACCGCCGACCCCTGTATTATATTTATTAACCCCTAATCTGCCCCCCTCAACGTCGCCTCCACCTGCCTACACTTATTAACCCCTAATCTGCCGAGCGGACCGCACCGCTACTATAATAAAGTTATTAACCCCTAATCCGCCTCACTAACCCTATAATAAATAGTATTAACCCCTAATCTGCCCTCCCTAACATCGCCGACACCTAACTTCAAACATTAACCCCTAATCTGCCGACCGGAGCTCACCGCTATTCTAATAAATTTTTAAACCCCTAAAGCTAAGTCTAACCCTAACCCTAACACCCCCCTAAGTTAAATATAATTTAAATCTAACGAAATAAATTAACTCTTATTAAATAACTTATTCCTATTTAAAGCTAAATACTTACCTGTAAAATAAACCCTAATATAGCTACAATATAAATTATAATTACATTGTAGCTATTTTAGGATTAATATTTATTTTACAGGCAACTTTGTAATTATTTTAACCAGGTACAATAGCTATTAAATAGTTAAGAACTATTTAATAGCTACCTAGTTAAAATAATAACAAAATTACCTGTAAAATAAATCCTAACCTAAGTTACAATTAAACCTAACACTAGACTATCATTAAATTAATTAAATAAAATATCTACAATTACCTACAATTAAACCTAACACTACACTATCAATACATTAATTAAATAAAATACCTACAAATAACTACAATGAAATAAACTAACTAAAGTACAAAAAATAAAAAAGAACTAAGTTACAAAAAATAAAAAAATATTTACAAACATAAGAAAAATATTACAACAATTTTAAACTAATTACACCTACTCTAAGCCCCCTAATAAAATAACAAAGCCCCCCAAAATAAAAAAATGCCCTACCCCATTCTAAATTACTAAAGTTCAAAGCTCTTTTACCTTACCAGCCCTGAACAGGGCCCTTTGCGGGGCATGCCCCAAAGAATTCAGCTCTTTTGCCTGTAAAAAAAAACATACAATACCCCCCCCCAACATTACCACCCACATACCCCTAATCTAACCCAAACCCCCCTTAAATAAACCTAACACTAAGCCCCTGAAGATCTTCCTACCTTATCTTCACCATACCAGGTTCAACGATCCGTCCTGAAGAGCTCCTCCGATGTCCTGATCCAAGCCCAAGCGGGGGGCTGAAGATGTCCATGATCCGGTCGAAGTCTTCATCCAAGCGGGGCAGAAGAGGTCTTCCATCCGATTGAAGTCTTCATCCAGGCGGCATCTTCTATCGTCATCCATCCGGAGCGAAGCGGCAGCATCCTGAAGACCTCCGACGCGGAACATCCATCCTGCCCGACGACTGAACGACGAATGACGGTTCCTTTAAATGACGTCATCCAAGATGGCGTCCCTCGAATTCCGATTGGCTGATAGGATTCTATCAGCCAATCGGAATTAAGGTAGGAATATTCTGATTGGCTGATGGAATCAGCCAATCAGAATCAAGTTCAATCCGATTGGCTGATCCAATCAGCCAATCAGATTAAGCTCGCATTCTATTGGCTGTTCCGATCAGCCAATAGAATGCGAGCTCAATCTGATTGGCTGATTGGATCAGCCAATCGGATTGATCTTGATTCTGATTGGCTGATTCCATCAGCCAATCAGAATATTCCTACCTTAATTCCGATTGGCTGATAGAATCCTATCAGCCAATCGGAATTCGAGGGACGCCATCTTGGATGACGTCATTTAAAGGAACCGTCATTCGTCGTTCAGTCGTCGGGCAGGATGGATGTTCCGCGTCGGAGGTCTTCAGGATGCTGCCGCTTCGCTCCGGATGGATGACGATAGAAGATGCCGCCTGGATGAAGACTTCAATCGGATGGAAGACCTCTTCTGCCCCGCTTGGATGAAGACTTCGACCGGATCATGGACATCTTCAGCCCCCAGCTTGGGCTTGGATCAGGACATCGGAGGAGCTCTTCAGGACGGATCGGTGAACCTGGTATGGTGAAGATAAGGTAGGAAGATCTTCAGGGGCTTAGTGTTAGGTTTATTTAAGGGGGGTTTGGGTTAGATTAGGGGTATGTGGGTGGTGGGTTGTAATGTTGGGGGGGGGTATTGTATGTTTTTTTTTTACAGGCAAAAGAGCTGAATTCTTTGGGGCATGCCCCGCAAAGGGCCCTGTTCAGGGCTGGTAAGGTAAAAGAGCTTTGAACTTTAGTAATTTAGAATAGGGTAGGGCATTTTTTTATTTTGGGGGGCTTTGTTATTTTATTAGGGGGCTTAGAGTAGGTGTAATTAGTTTAAAATTGTTGTAATATTTTTCTTATGTTTGTAAATATTTTTTTATTTTTTGTACTTTAGTTAGTTTATTTCATTGTAGTTATTTGTAGGTATTTTATTTAATTAATGTATTGATAGTGTAGTGTTAGGTTTAATTGTAGGTAATTGTAGATATTTTATTTAATTAATTTAATGATAGTCTAGTGTTAGGTTTAATTGTAACTTAGGTTAGGATTTATTTTTGTCAGGATTTAAGTCTTGCCGTATCCTGTAAGGCAAGGAATTTATTTTTAAGAACCTCAACTGCTGAGTTAAAAGAAATAAACTTAAAATACTATGTGTGTTGTTCAAAGAATACTGGGATTTATCATTAATTACTATCAGAGTAAAAGATAGTCCCAGACATCATAGTTCAGTTATTAGCAGGGGTTAATGGTGATTACACTACAGCTGCCACCTGTGAGTAAACACTAAACAATTGCAGCAGTGTAACACATAGAAACCCCAGTATGGATACATAGAAAAATATAATTACAAACTAGTTTGGAATTTCAGTAGTACAGGCAATAAAAAGAGATCAGGCAAAAAGCTAAATAATAAGTAACTAACTTTAGTGAGTATTTTAAGATAGCTAATTAAAGTTGGCTCAGATAGATTTAGCAATTGCAAATATATATGATAAACAAGAGTCTGGTATGCTCATATATGATTTGAGTCACAGGAGAGTGAATGTTAAGAGCAGGTCTTACTTGAGAAATTATTAGAGGGTCCGCAGGAATTAGGAGCTTGCAAGTCCTGGCAGTCTGGGAGACAGTGCAGCTGAACTGTGTGTTGCTGCTGTGTGAAGCAGGATGGCGTGTGACGTCACAGCTCTGTGAAATCCGGAACTGACAGGCAAAAGAGGCAGACACAGTTTGCAGAGAAGATAGGCTTGGCTGTAGCAGTCCTATAGCATAAGACTCCAATACTAAGCAACTAGGAGAGTGTGATAAGGAGTTATATAGGGCTGAAGCAGGATAGACACTCCCATATTTAAAGGGACATGACATGACACCCCCCTCAAGGAGCAGCTCCGCGGCTCATGGATGCGGGCGATCAGGATTCCGCTGATGGAACCTAGAGATCAACCGGGGAGCAGAAATGTTAGCTGCGGGTTCCCAGGAATCTTCGTCAGGAGAATACCCCTTCCACCTGACAAGGTATTGAAGAGTACCTCTCATCTGTCTGGAGTCCAATATGTCTTGGACCTCGTATTCTGTATCAGGGTCCACAGTTACTGGAGTAAGTGATACTTGGTCAGGAGGTGATCTAAGGGCTCGATACGGTTTCAGTAAGGAAACATGGAAGGTAGGGTGTACACGTATTGTAGGTGGTAACCTTAATCTCATAGCGTTCTCATTTATGATGCGATCTATTGGATACGGCCCAACGTAGAGGACCGACAATTTCTTAGAAGGAGTGGTTAACTTCAGATGTTTCGTGGAGAGCCAAACTAGATCCCCAACGGAATACTTTGGTGCAGGAGTTCTCCTCTTGTCATAATGTAGCTTGTGTATTCGCTTAGCATCATCAATAGCAGAGCGGACAGATGAGAAATTAGTTGCAATGTCATTAGTAGTCTGTGTGACAGATGGAGATGAAGAGTAGATGTCAGGTAGAAGATGGAAAGTGGGATGGAATCCATAATTAACAAAAAACGGAGTGAGCTTGGTAGTAGAGTGTACTGTGTTGTTATAAGTAAACTCTGCGTAAGGAAGAAAAGATGACCATTTATGTTGCTGATCACAACAGAATCCTCTGAGAAACTGCTCCAACCATTGGTTGCATCTCTCGGTCTGCCCATTTGTCTGAGGGTGGTAAGCTGTAGACAATCTTTTCTCTATTTGAAAAGCCTTGCAGAATTCCAGCCAAAACTTACTTGTGAATTGGGTTCCCCGATCTGTTAGAATAGTCTTAGGTAATCCATGATGTTTAAAAACATGAGTGAGCAGTAATTGTAAGGTTTCTGCAGCAGTGGGTAACTTCCGATATGGTATAAAATGACACATCTTACTGAACAAGTCTACCACAACAAGGATTGTGGTATCAGTTCCTGAGCGTGGTAAATCCACTATATAATCCAAGGCGATTTCTTCCCAAGGTCTACTTGGTGTTGCTACTGGCATAAGTAATCCATAGTGAGGCCGTTTGCTTCTTTTAGATAAGGTACAAACTCCACAGGAAGAGATATAATCTGAGATATCCTTATGCATTGTTGGCCACCAGAAAGATCTATTAGCTAAATCTTGTGTTTTACGAAGGCCCGTATGCCCTGCTAGAGGTGCATCATGTATAGCGTGTAAAACCAACTGCCTGGTGGATGGGGGAATATATAACTTGTCTTGATGATAATGTAAACCATCTGAGCCCCGTTGCATAACAGTTAGTGGTTTAGTAATATCTTTCTCTTGTTCTTCCTTAAGGAATGATGTGGAATCAAATGAAAAGGCAATGAACTTTTCTGTTGGAATGACAGTATCCTTACTAAGTAGGTTTGGTGGTTTCTTGTATTGTCTTGATAAGGCATCAGCCTTGCCATTCCGTGAGGAGGGTCTGTATGTGATAAGAAAATTGAACCTGGAAAAATATAAATTCCACCTTACTTGTCGTGCGGTGAGAGTCTTGGTGGATTGGAGGAATTGAAGGTTTCGGTGATCCGTGAAAATAATGATAGGCAGAATGGTACCTTCCAACAAGTGTCGCCAATGTTCAAGGGAGACCTTGATTGCCAACAGCTCTTTATCCCCAATGGGGTAATGTATTTCAGATGGAGTCATGATACGAGAGTAGAAGGCAACTGGATGTAACGGTTTCTTGAGAGAGAGTCTCTGTGATAGAATGGCGCCCACAGCATAATCCGAGGCATCGACCTCTAATATATATTGTAGTTCAGGATCTGGTATACTAAGAATAGGTGCAGAGGTAAACTGTGCTTTAAACAATTCAAAAGTCTTTTGACTATCTGGGGTCCAACGAAATGGAACATTTGCTTTAGTGAGGTTTGTTAATGGTCTTGATAAGGAGGCAAAATTTTTGATGAATTTCCGGTAGAAATTGGCGAACCCCATGAATCTTTGAATGTCTTTTTTACATTCAGGGGTAGGCCAATTCTTAACAGCATCTATCTTGTTATCCTCCATGCTAATGCCCGAAGCACTGATGCAATAACCAAGGAAAGTTATGCTATTGGAGTTGAAGATGCACTTCTCAGCCTTGGCATATAAGGAGTTGCTTCTCAATCTGCTAAGGACTTGTCTGACATGTGATATATGTTCAGGTAGGGTCTTAGAATAGATTAATATGTCATCCAAGTAAATAACAAGATAGACATCCAGGATATCCTTAAAGATATCATTTATCAAATACTGGAATGTCGCGGGAGCATTACAGAGTCCGAATGGCATGACGGTGTATTCAAACAACCCGTAACGGGTGCGGAACGCCGTCAGCCATTCGTCTCCAGATCTTACTCGAATTAAATTATAGGCTCCTCTAAGGTCAAGCTTGGTAAAGAATTTAGCTCCCTGTAGTCTCTCAATAAGCTCCGGAATCAGTGGGAGAGGATAACGATTCTTTACTGTCCTTTTATTTAGTTGTCTATAATCGATTATTGGGCGTAAAGATCCGTCTTTGTTTTTTACAAAGAACATCCCCGCACCTGCTGGGGATGTAGAAGGACGGATAAAGCCTTTCCTTAGGTTATCATCAAGGTATGTTTTCAAGTGGTCTAGTTCAGGTTTTGACAATGGAAAGATGTGTCCATAAGGGATATCTGATCCTGGGAGGAGCTCAATAGGACAGTCATACTTCCTATGTGGAGGAAGTTTTTCTGACTCTTTTTTACTAAAAACGTCATTGAAGTCAGCATATTCTTGAGGTATGTCTAATTCTAAAGGTTTCTCTATAGTATGCAGTATGAGTGGTGGGAAACAAGTTGTCTTACAGTAGTGAGAGTTAAAACAAATGGAGAATGGTGACCAGACTATACAGGGGTTGTGTAGTGATAGCCAGTTTAACCCTAGAATGATGGGTACAATGGGGGATGAAATGACATCAAAAGTTTGAAATTCCCTATGATGGTCTTGTGTCACTACAAGTAAAGGTACAGTTTCATACATTACGGGGCCTGAGGCCATATTATTACCATCAATAACTCGCAAATACACAGGAGTCTGCTTTTTCACCAAAGGTATTTTATTATCCTTAGTATATTGTACATCAATATAGTTTGCAGTTGCTCCTGAATCAATGATTCCACTGGCGTTGAGGCGACATTGGTCCCACTGTAAAAGAAGTGGGAATTTATGGTAGGTTGTAGCAGAGGTATAACTACCTAAACATTCAGTATGTGACATTGTCTTACCACGGCTCTGTCGCTGAAGCGCAGGACAGTCCTTAACCCCATGGTCCTCTGCTGCACAATACATGCAGAGATTTTGACTGCGGCATCTTAGTTTCTCCTGTGCTGTAAGCGGTCCTTTCACAAACCCAATGTCCATAGGCTCAGTGGGGGGCTTTATTGGTGGTATGTGTGCAGGGGTGTGGGTATGACGTTTTTGAGTGGTGTCCTGGTAAGACCTTTCCTGTTGCCTTTCCCTAAGGCGTCTATCAATAGTGATACTGAGATTTATTAATTCTTCTAAGGTGGGGGGAAGGTCAACTCGAGATAACTCATCTTTAATACCTTCAGACAAGCCTAGTCGGAATTGATTCCTTAGAGAAAGGTTATTCCATTGGCTATCTTTTGCCCATTTCTTAAATTCAGTGATATACTCCTCTACATATCTTTTCTTTTGCTTCAATGACCTCATAGCATTTTCGGCAGTCATTTGTTTATATGGATCATCATACAACTGGGCTAAGGCGGTAAAGAAAGCATCTAATGAATTGAGTATGTTATCATTTGTTTCAAAAAAACTGTTTGCCCAGCTCCTGGGCTCACCTCTAAGAAAAGATATGGTTGTTAGAACCTTTACTCTATCTGTGGGATATGTCTGTGGTTTTAGGGTAAACAAAAGAAAACATGCATTTCTAAAATCTCTGAATTGTGTTCTATCACCTTTAAATAATTCAGGGAGACTGACTTGTGGTTCTATAGCATGAATTTTTGTTTCTACAATATCTTTTATATAAGCTTTTAAATTATCATTTTCTGCCTTTAGGGTATTTAACCCATCAGTGAGTAAATCTACCCTATGACTAAGGGTTTGCATGTGTGCAGTTAACTCAGCTGGGTCCATGTTTATTTTTCTGGCTTAGTATTCTGTCAGGATTTAAGTCTTGCCGTATCCTGTAAGGCAAGGAATTTATTTTTAAGAACCTCAACTGCTGAGTTAAAAGAAATAAACTTAAAATACTATGTGTGTTGTTCAAAGAATACTGGGATTTATCATTAATTACTATCAGAGTAAAAGATAGTCCCAGACATCATAGTTCAGTTATTAGCAGGGGTTAATGGTGATTACACTACAGCTGCCACCTGTGAGTAAACACTAAACAATTGCAGCAGTGTAACACATAGAAACCCCAGTATGGATACATAGAAAAATATAATTACAAACTAGTTTGGAATTTCAGTAGTACAGGCAATAAAAAGAGATCAGGCAAAAAGCTAAATAATAAGTAACTACTTTAGTGAGTATTTTAAGATAGCTAATTAAAGTTGGCTCAGATAGATTTAGCAATTGCAAATATATATGATAAACAAGAGTCTGGTATGCTCATATATGATTTGAGTCACAGGAGAGTGAATGTTAAGAGCAGGTCTTACTTGAGAAATTATTAGAGGGTCCGCAGGAATTAGGAGCTTGCAAGTCCTGGCAGTCTGGGAGACAGTGCAGCTGAACTGTGTGTTGCTGCTGTGTGAAGCAGGATGGCGTGTGACGTCACAGCTCTGTGAAATCCGGAACTGACAGGCAAAAGAGGCAGACACAGTTTGCAGAGAAGATAGGCTTGGCTGTAGCAGTCCTATAGCATAAGACTCCAATACTAAGCAACTAGGAGAGTGTGATAAGGAGTTATATAGGGCTGAAGCAGGATAGACACTCCCATATTTAAAGGGACATGACAATTTTACAGGTAATTTTGTTATTATTTTAACTAGGTAGCTATTAAATAGTTCTTAACTATTTAATAGCTATTGTACCTGGTTAAAATAATTACAAAGTTGCCTGTAAAATAAATATTAATCCTAAAATAGCTACAATGTAATTATAATTTATATTGTAGCTATATTAGGGTTTATTTTACAGGTAAGTATTTAGCTTTAAATAGGAATAAGTTATTTAATAAGAGTTAATTTATTTCGTTAGATTTAAATTATATTTAACTTAGGGGGGTGTTAGGGTTAGGGTTAGACTTAGCTTTAGGGGTTTAAAAATTTATTAGAATAGCGGTGAGCTCCGGTCGGCAGATTAGGGGTTAATAATTGAAGTTAGGTGTCGGCGATGTTAGGGAGGGCAGATTAGGGGTTAATACTATTTATTATAGGGTTAGTGAGGCTGATTAGGGGTTAATAACTTTATTATAATAGCGGTGCGGTCCACTTGGCAGATTAGGGGTTAATAAGTGTAGGCAGGTGGGGGCGACGTTGTGGGGGGCAGATTAGGGGTTAATAAATATAATATAGGGGTCGGCGATGTTAGGGCAGCAGATTAGGGGTACATAGGGATAATGTAAGTAGCGGCGGTTTACGGAGCGGCAGATTAGGGGTTAATAATAATATGCAGGGGTCAGCGATAGTGGGGGCGACAGATTAGGGGTTAATAAGTGTAAGGTTAGGGGCGTTTAGACTCGGGGTACATGTTAGAGTGTTAGGTGCAGACGTAGGAAGTGTTTCCGCATAGCAAACAATGGGGCTGCGTTAGGAGCTGAACGCGGCTTTTTTGCAGGTGTTAGGTTTTTTTTTCAGCTCAAACAGCCCCATTGTTTCCTATGGGGGAATCGTGCGCGAGCACGTTTTTGAGGCTGGCCGCTTGCGTAAGCAAGTCTGGTATCGAGAGTTGAAGCTGCGTTAAATATGCTCTACGCTCCTTTTTTGGAGCCTAACGCAGCCTTTATGTGGACTCTCAATACCAGAGTTATTTTTATGGTGCGGCCAGAAAAAAGCCGGCGTTAGCTACGCGGGTCCTTACCGACAAAACTCCAAATCTAGCCGTTAGGGTTTATTTATTTCATGTAATTAGCAAGAGTCCATGAGCTAGTGACGTATGGGATATACATTCCTACCAGGAGGGGCAAAGTTTCCCAAACCTTAAAATGCCTATAAATACACCCCTCACCACACCCACAATTCAGTTTTACAAACTTTGCCTCCCATGGAGGTGGTGAAGTAAGTTTGTGCTAGATTCTACATTGATATGCGCTTCGCAGCAGGCTGAAGCCTGGTTTTCCTCTCAGAGTGCAGTGAATGTCAGAGGGATGTGAAGAGAGTATTGCCTATTTGAATACAATGGTTTTCCTCTAGGGGATCTATTTCATAGGTTCTCTGTTATCGGTCGTAGAGATTTCTTCTCCTACCTCCCTTTTCAGATCGACAATATACTCTTATATACCATTACCTCTACTGATTCTCGTTTCAGTACTGGTTTGACTATCTACTATATGTAGATGAGTGTCTTAGGGTAAGTAAGTCTTATTTTATTTATGACACTCTAAGCTATGGTTGGGCACTTTATATGTAAAGTTCTAAATATATGTTTTAAACTTATATTTGCCATGATTCAGGATATTCAGTATTCCTTCATTTAGACTGTCAGTTTCATTTTTTTGGGAAAATGCTTATGAATTAATATTTTTTCTTACCTTAAAAATATTCAAATTGACTTTTTTCCTTGCGGGCTGTTAGGCTCGCGGGGGCAGAAAATGCTTTAATTTATTGAGTCATTTTTGGCACAAACTTTTTTGGCGCAAATTTTTTGTCATTTCCGGCGCCATAGTTGACGCCGGAAGTTTGTTCGTGGTTGCGTCATTTTTTGACGCGTGTGTTACAGACTTTTTTTGCGCCAAAAAATGTGGGCGTCATACTTGGCGCCAAAAAATGTGGGCGTTATACTTAGCGCCACTTTTTTTCACATTATTTAAGTCTCACTTTTTGTTGCTTCTGGTTGCTAGAGGCTTGTTTGTTTTGCATTTTTTTTCCCATTCCTGAAACTGTCATTTAAGGAATTTGATAATTTTGCTTTATATGTTGTTTTTTTCTATTACATATTGCAAGATATTTCAAACACTGTTCCTGTATCAGAAAATACTGAGGGATTCCTGTTGACTGATATCAGTCCTACCAAAGCTAAGTTCATTTATTTTAATGTTATGAATGTTTATCTTTAGCTATGGTTTGTAATAAGTTCTCATGATAAACTTTTACATGCAGAATCCATTAGTATTTATGCTTTATATATTGCTATTCTTTTTACATCTTATGTACAAGATATACTTAGAAATTTATAAGAATATTTTTCCGATTCTATTTTAAAGGCTTTGTCTGACATCCCGCCTTCTAATAAAATTTTTAGGTCTTTTTCAAACTTCTTTTTTAGTTGATGAAGTTTCATATGACCAACAACATACTGAATTATCCTTCTCTGATGGTGTTTTTTTCTCATTCAGAATTTTTCTTCATCAGATATTGACACTAACAAATCTACTTTTTTATTTTTTAATAGAGTACATTTGTTCTTTGTTCAAAAGGTATTGATTATTTTGGATATTAAAGTAACTAGTTCTTTTGATTTTAAAGACTAGCTAACATTTAAATTATGCTTATTAATCTTCTGTGGTTTCTTCAGAGGTTTTTTTCCAGTTCCTGATACTAGGGAATGGAATAGGCTGAGAATTTTCTTTTATTCCTTCTTTAAGGTTTTTAAATTGTATTCTTTGCCGGCAGTTAGTTTTCAGTTTTGAGGAAGGATTCCCCAAGTTAATGGGGCTATCTCTACTCCTGCTAAATATACTATTATTCCTATAGCAAATAGTATTTATTTTTTTCCTTCAGATGGTTGTATCTTATTTAAGGAAAATTATTTATTTTCAAGTACTTTTCTTAGACCTGTAATTTATTTGGCTGATGTTGCAATTGCTTCATCTTTCTGGTTGGATACTTTAAGATCAAGTATCGGATTATTATTTGTTTAGCATTGTTAAAGGGACAAAAATCTACTACTCATTTGAAGTTCAGACTAAGTGCTATTGCATTGTCTTGCTATCTTGCATTTGTTGATTATGCAAGTCCAGTGTGTTGACTGGTCCTTTAACTTGATTAACATGCTAATAATTTCATTTGTGTCGTCATTTTTTGATATTTTCGCAAATGAGGTTTAATCTATGTCTTTAGCTATTTTAGCTAGAAGAACTTTGTGATTTCAATCTTGGAATGCTAATTTGATTTCTAAAATCCATATTTCTTTTTTTCCAAGGTAATCAATTATTTGGTTCATAATTGGATTCAATTCTTTAACTGTTACTCTGGGCTTCAAGATTGAGTTCTAAGACTAAAACTTTAAGCTTATATTAGTTTTTTTGTTCTTACTAAGGAACGGAATCCTAAATTCTTCCCCAAGTAACATGTTTATAATTGGAAGTTTTTTTCTTCATTCAATTAAGCCTTTTAAAAGTTCAAAGTCAGCTCCCCAAATTTGCATGTAGGTGCGGTTCTTATTCCAGCTTGGCGGGTAAGGGGCAGGTTAAGACTTTTTCGAAATTTGTTTGGTTCTATTCGGTCCAAACTTCTTAGATTTTGGGTACAGAATAGGATTCAGAGTAAAACCGTCTGTGAGAAGTCTTTTTTTCTCTATCATATTCCAGCTATTCCAGTAAGGCTAACACTTTCCTGAAGTGTGTTTCAGACCTATATGTTTTGGGTACTGGTGAAGCGCGGCTGGTAACCCGTTGGGGCTCAAGCGCTGCACAGACATGGAGTTTTCTGGGGTATTTATTCCAGTTCCATTTTAGGAACAGGGTTTTGGGGTTTTATTCAAGACTATTCATTGTTCCAAGGATAGAAAATCTTTTTGAATTGTCATATAAGTGTATCATCTTTTAGAATGGTGTTTATATGGTCTATTCTGCCTTTTTGGTCAGTGATGGCATTATTTGTTTACAATAGATACAATAGATGCATATCTTCATTTTCTGTTTTCATTCAGATTATTTTTATTTTCTGAGATTCTCTTTTTTTGACAAGCATTACCAATTTGTTGCTTTTCCTTCTGGTCTAGCGACAGCTCTAAGAATCTTTTCAAGGTTCTCAGTGTTTCCTTATTGGATGGTCTCGTGGTACTGGCTCAGTCTTTTCGTTCTGCGGAATCTCATACGATTCAACTTTGTTGTTTCTTCAAGACATGGTTAGAGGATCTTTTTATCAAAAGCTCCTTGATTCCTCACACAAGGGTCACCTTTTTTTGCTTTCCAGATAGATTGTGTCAATGTCTTTGTCTCTAACAGACAAGTGACAATTTTATTGGGTTCCGTTTGTCGGAACCTTCAGTCTCTATTATTTCCTTCAGTTGCTATATATGCATGGAAGTTTTAGGTCTCATGGTTGCAGCATTGGATTTGATTCCCATTGCTCATTTTCATAGGAAACCTTTTCAGTTTTTTATGCTGAATTAATGGTGCAGGGATTCTGGGATATCACTTTTTATATCTTTGAATCCTAATGTTTAACTATCTTTGATTAGGTGGTTAAGATCACCATCATTTAGTTTTTTGGGTCTCTTCGGTTCTTTCAACCTGGACCATGATCTCTACAGATGCGAGTCTTTAAGGTTGGGAGGCTGTCTGAGGATCTCTGTCAGCACAAGGGGTTTGGAAATCTCAGGAGGCGAGATTACCATTTGATATTTTGGAACTCCGTGCATTTCTCAGAGTTCTTCAGTTTTTGGCTTCTTTTTGAAGAAAGAGACGTTTATTGTTTTTCAGACAGACATTGGGGGGTAGTTATCAAGCCGTCAACCTCAAATACGCTGGAATTCCACAGCGTATTTGTGGCGAGGCTGATTCGCCTTAGTTATCAAAGGCTACAGACCGGCAAAAGTAGAATTTTGTGACGTAAACTTCGATCCACCGGTCTCAGTCCGACACAGATCGATTCTTACGTCACTCCAGATGTTCCGCACACAAGTGCGGCACAATCTGACTACTTTTGCTAGTTATCAAAAAACTAGCAGGTACGCTCGGCACTTTTACGGCCCAGCGTACCTGGTTTTCAATCCGCCACCCTGGAGGCGGCGGATCCCATAGGAATCAATGGGAGTCTGACCATAGCGAAAGTACATGTTCGCTGCTGCCAGACATCCCATTGATTCCTATGGGAATTCTCTGCACCTAACACCCTAACACGTAGCCCGAGTCTAAACACCACTAATCTGTCCCCCCTACACCGCCACAACTAAATAAATGTATTACCCCCTAAACCGCCGCTCCCGGAGCCCACCGCAAGCTACTCTATACATATTAACCCCTAAACCGCCGCTCCCGGAGACCACCGCAACTATAATATATGTATTAACCCCTAAACCGCCGCTCCCGGAGCCCACCGCCACCTACATTATACCTAGTAACCCCTATCCTGCCCCCCCTACACCGTCGCCACCTATAATAAATGTATTAACCCCTATCCTGCCCCCCACTACACCGCCGCCACTGTAATAAATTTATTAACCCCTATCCTGCCCCCCACTACACCGCCGCCACTGTAAGAAATTTATTAACCCCTATCCTGCCCCCCACTACACCGCCGCCACTGTAATAAATTTATTAACCCCTATCCTGCCCCCCACTACACCGCCGCCACTGTAAGAAATTTATTAACCCCTAAACCTAAGTCTAACACTAACCCTAACACCCCCTAACTTAAATATTAATTAAATAAATCTAAATAATATTTCTATTATGAACTAAATTAATCCTATTTAAAACTAAATACTTACCTTTAAAATAAACCCTAATATAGCTACAATATAAATAATAATTATATTGTAGCTATCTTAGGATTTATTTTTATTTTACAGGCAAATTTCAATTTATTTTAACTAGGTACAATAGCTATTAAATAGTTATTAACTATTTAATAGCTTACCTAGCTAAAATAAAGAGAAATTTACCTGTAAAATAAAAACTAACCTAAGTTACAATTACACCTAACACTACACTATACTTTAATAAATTATTCCTATTTAAAACTAAATACTTACCTGTAAAATAAACCCTAAGATAGCTACAATGTAATTCATAATTACATTGTAGCTATTTTAGGATTTATATTCATTTTACAGGTAACTTTGTATTTATTTTAGCTAGTTAGAATAGTTATTAAATAGTTATTAACTATTTAATAACTACCTAGCTAAAAGAAATACAAAATTACCTGTAAAATAAATCCTAACCTAAGTTACAATTAAACCTAACACTACACTATAATTAAATTAATTAAATAAATTAAATACAAATAACTACAATTAAATACAATTCCATAAACTAACTAAAGTACAAAAAATAAAAAAAGCTAAGTTGCAAAAAATAAAAAACATAAGTTACAAACATTTAAAAAATATTACAACAATTTTAAGCTAATTACACCTAATCTAAGCCCCCTAATAAAATAACAAAGCCCCCCAAAATAAAAACATTCCCTACCCTATTCTACATTAAAAAAGTTCAAAGCTCTTTTACCTTACCAGCCCTTAAAAGGGCCTTTTGTGGGGCATGCCCCAAAGAAAACTGCTCTTTTGCCTGTAAAAGAAAAATACAACCCCCCCAACATTAAAACCCACCACCCACATACCCCTAATCTAACCCAAACCCCCCTTAAAATAACCTAACACTAATCCCCTGAAGATCATCCTACCTTGAGTCGTCTTCACTCAGCCGAGCCACCGATGGAACTGAAGAGGAAATCCGGAGCGCCAGAAGTGATCCTCCAAGGGGCGCTGAAGAAGTCTTCCATCCGATGAAGTGATCCTCCAAGCGGCGCTGAAGAAGTCTTCCATCCGGCCGATGTCATCTTCCAAGCGGCGCTGAAGATCATCTTCCATCCGGGCGATGTCATCTTCCAAGCGGGGTCTTCAATCTTCTTGCTTCAGGATCGATCTTCATTCCGCCGACACGGAACATCCTTCTTCCCCGACGGACTAACGACGAATGAAGGCTCCTTTAAGGGACGTCATCCAAGATGGCGTCCCTTCAATTCCGATTGGCTGATAGGATTCTATCAGCCAATCGGAATTAAGGTAGGAAAAATCTGATTGGCTGATTGAATCAGCCAATCAGATTGAGATCGCATTCTATTGGCTGATCGGAACAGCCAATAGAATGCGATCTCAATCTGATTGGCTGATTCAATCAGCCAATCAGATTTTTCCTACCTTAATTCCGATTGGCTGATAGAATCCTATCAGCCAATCGGAATTGAAGGGACGCCATCTTGGATGACGTCCCTTAAAGGAGCCTTCATTCGTCGTTAGTACGTCGGGGAAGAAGGATGTTCCGCGTCGGCGGGAAGAAGATTGAAGACCCCGCTTGGAAGATGACATCGCCCGGATGGAAGATGATCTTCAGCGCCGCTTGGAAGATGACATCGGCCGGATGGAAGACTTCTTCAGCGCCGCTTGGAGGATCACTTCATCGGATGGAAGACTTCTTCAGCGCCCCTTGGAGGATCACTTCTGGCGCTCCGGATTTCCTCTTCAGTTCCATCGGTGGCTCGGCTGAGTGAAGACGACTCAAGGTAGGATGATCTTCAGGGGATTAGTGTTAGGTTATTTTAAGGGGGGTTTGGGTTAGATTAGGGGTATGTGGGTGATGGGTTTTAATGTTGGGGGGGGTTGTATTTTTCTTTTACAGGCAAAAGAGCAGTTTTCTTTGGGGCATGCCCCACAAAAGGCCCTTTTAAGGGCTGGTAAGGTAAAAGAGCTTTGAACTTTTTTAATGTAGAATAGGGTAGGGAATGTTTTTATTTTGGGGGGCTTTGTTATTTTATTAGGGGGCTTAGATTAGGTGTAATTAGCTTAAAATTGTTGTAATATTTTTTAAATGTTTGTAACTTATGTTTTTTATTTTTTGTAATTTAGCTTTTTTTATTTTTTGTACTTTAGTTAGTTTATGTAATTGTATTTAATTGTAGTTATTTGTATTTAATTTAATTAATTTAATGATAGTGTAGTGTTAGGTTTAATTGTAACTTAGGTTAGGATTTATTTTACAGGTAATTTTGTATTTCTTTTAGCTAGGTAGTTATTAAATAGTTAATAACTATTTAATAACTATTCTAACTAGCTAAAATAAATACAAAGTTACCTGTAAAATAAATATAAATCCTAAAATAGCTACAATGTAATGATGAATTACATTGTAGCTATCTTAGGGTTTATTTTACAGGTAAGTATTTAGTTTTAAATAGGAATAATTTATTAAAGTATAGTGTAGTGTTAGGTGTAATTGTAACTTAGGTTAGTTTTTATTTTACAGGTAAATTTCTCTTTATTTTAGCTAGGTAAGCTATTAAATAGTTAATAACTATTTAATAGCTATTGTACCTAGTTAAAATAAATTGAAAGTTACCTATAAAATAAAAATAAATCCTAAGATAGCTACAATATAATTATTATTTATATTGTAGGTATATTAGGGTTTATTTTATAGGTAAGTATTTAGTTTTAAATAGGATTAATTTAGTTAATAATAGAAATATTATTTAGATTTATTTAATTAATATTTAAGTTAGGGGGGTGTTAGGGTTAGTGTCAGACTTAGGTTTAGGGGTTAATAAATTTATTACAGTGGCGGCAGTGTAGTGGGGGGCAGGATAGGGGTTAATAAATTTATTATAGGTGGCGACGGTGTAGGGGGGGCAGGATAGGGGTTAATAAATTTAAGATAGGTTGTGGCGGGTTCAGGGAGCGGCGGTTTAGGGGTTAAACTATTTATTTGCGGCGAGTTGCGGGATCGGCAGGATAGGGGTTAATAACTTTATTACAGAGGGCGACGGTATAGGGGGGGCAGGATAGGGGTTACTAGGTATAATGTAGGTGGCAGCTGTGTCAGGGAGCGGCGGTTTAGGGGTTAATACATTTATCAGAGTTGCGGCAGGGTCTAGGAGCGGCGGTTTAGGGGTTAGTAACTTTATTTAGTTGCGGGGGGCTCCGGGGGCGCCGGTATAGGGGGTAGAACAGTGCAGTTTAGTGTGAGTGCTTAGTGACAGGCTAGCAATAAAGCTGGGAAAAAGCCGAAGAGCAGCGAGATCGGATGAGTGATAACTCTCACAGTCCGCTGCTCATCGCCCCGCGGCTTTTTGACAGCTTTATTTGATAACTTAGGCTTATTTTTTCAGGTCCGCGGCGGCGAAGGTAGGCGAGCTTAGGCGGGCGTATTGGGCCGGCGAAGGCAGGAAAGTTGACACGATGATAACTACCCCCCAAAGTCACAACTGTGGCGTATGTCAATCATCAGGGTGGGACTATCAGTCCTTAGGCTGTGACAGAAGTATCTCGGATATTTGCTTGGGCTAAATCCAGCTCCTTTCTAATTTCTGTGGTCTTTTTCCCAGGTATAGACAATTGGGAAGCGGATTGTCTCTGTTAATCAAGCTTTACATCCGGGAGAATGGTCTCTTTACCCAGATATGTTTTTTCAATTTTTCAGATGTGAGGGCTTCCAGAAATAGATCTGATGGCATCTCATCTAAACAAGGAACTTCCCAGGGGCCTATTCAGGTCCGGAGATCCTCAGGCGGAAGCAGTGTATGCATTGACACTTCCTTGGAGTTATCAATCTGCCTATATTTCTTTCATGTAATTAGCAAGAGTCCATGAGCTAGTGACGTATGGGATATACATTCCTACCAGGAGGGGCAAAGTTTCCCAAACCTTAAAATGCCTATAAATACACCCCTCACCACACCCACAATTCAGTTTTACAAACTTTGCCTCCTATGGAGGTGGTGAAGTAAGTTTGTGCTAGATTCTACGTTGATATGCGCTCCGCAGCAAGTTGGAGCCCGGTTTTCCTCTCAGCGTGCAGTGAATGTCAGAGGGATGTGAGGAGAGTATTGCCTATTTGAATGCAGTGATCTCCTTCTACGGGGTCTATTTCATAGGTTCTCTGTTATCGGTCGTAGAGATTCATCTCTTACCTCCCTTTTCAGATCGACGATATACTCTTATATATACCATTACCTCTGCTGATTCTCGTTTCAGTACTGGTTTGGCTATCTGCTATATGTAGATGAGTGTCCTGGGGTAAGTAAGTCTTATTTTCTGTGACACTCCAAGCTATGGTTGGGCACTTTGTTTATAAAGTTCTAAATATATGTATTCAAACATTTATTTGCCTTGACTCAGAATGTTCAACTTTCCTTATTTTTCAGACAGTCAGTTTCATATTTGGGATAATGCATTTGAATTAATCATTTTTTTCTTACCTTCAAAAATTTGACTCTTTTTTCCCTGTGGGCTGTTACGCTCGCGGGGGCTGAAAATGCTTCATTTTATTGCGTCATTCTTGGCGCGGACTTTTTTGGCGCAAAAAATTCTTCCGTTTCCGGCGTCATACGTGTCGCCGGAATTTGCGTCATTTTTTTGACGTTATTTTGCGCCAAAGATGTCGGCGTTCCGGATGTGGCGTCATTTTTGGCGCCAAAAGCATTTAGGCGCCAAATAATGTGGGCGTCTGATTTGGCGCTAAAAAATATGGGCGTCGCTTTTGTCTCCAAATTATTTAAGTCTCATTTTTTATTGCTTCTGGTTGCTAGAAGCTTGTTCTTTGGCATTTTTTCCCATTCCTGAAACTGTCATTTAAGGAATTTGATCAATTTTGCTTTATATGTTGTTTTTTCTCTTACATATTGCAAGATGTCTCACGTTGCATCTGAGTCAGAAGATACTACAGGAAAATCGCTGTCTAGTGCTGGATCTACCAAAGCTAAGTGTATCTGCTGTAAACTTTTGGTAGCTATTCCTCCGGCTGTTGTTTGTATTGATTGTCATGACAAACTTGTTAATGCAGATAATATTTCCTTTAGTAAAGTACCATTGCCCGTTGCAGTTCCTTCAACATCTAAGGTGCAGAATGTTCCTGATAACATAAGAGATTTTGTTTCTGAATCCATAAAGAAGGCTATGTCTGTTATTTCTCCTTCTAGTAAACGTAAAAAATCTTTTAAAACTTCTCTCCCTACAGATGAATTTTTAAATGAACATCATCATTCTGATTCTGATGACTCTTCTGGTTCAGAGGATTCTGTCTCAGAGGTTGATGCTGATAAATCTTCATATTTATTTAAAATGGAATTTATTCGTTCTTTACTTAAAGAAGTTCTAATTGCTTTAGAAATAGAGGATTCTGGTCCTCTTGATACTAATTCTAAACGTTTGGATAAGGTATTTAAATCTCCTGTGGTTATTCCAGAAGTTTTTCCTGTTCCTAATGCTATTTCTGCAGTAATTTCCAAAGAATGGGATAAATTGGGTAATTCATTTACTCCTTCTAAACGTTTTAAGCAATTATATCCTGTGCCGTCTGACAGATTAGAATTTTGGGACAAAATCCCTAAAGTTGATGGGGCTATTTCCACCCTTGCTAAACGTACTACTATTCCTACGTCAGATGGTACTTCGTTTAAGGATCCTTTAGATAGGAAAATTGAATCCTTTCTAAGAAAAGCTTATCTGTGTTCAGGTAATCTTCTTAGACCTGCTATATCTTTGGCTGATGTTGCTGCAGCTTCAACTTTTTGGTTGGAAACTTTAGCGCAACAAGTAACACATCATGATTCTCATGATATTATTATTCTTCAGCATGCTAATAATTTTATCTCTGATGCCATTTTTGATATTATCAGAGTTGATGTCAGGTTTATGTCTCTAGCTATTTTAGCTAGAAGAGCTTTATGGCTTAAGACTTGGAATGCTGATATGGCTTCTAAATCAACTCTACTTTCCATTTCTTTCCAGGGTAACAAATTATTTGGTTCTCAGTTGGATTCTATTATTTCAACTGTTACTGGTGGGAAAGGAACTTTTTTACCACAGGATAAAAAATCTAAAGGTAAAAACAGGGCTAATAATCGTTTTCGTTCCTTTCGTTTCAACAAAGAACAAAAGCCTGATCCTTCATCCTCAGGAGCAGTTTCAGTTTGGAAACCATCTCCAATCTGGAATAAATCCAAGCCAGCCAGAAAGGCAAAGCCTGCTTCTAAGTCCACATGAAGGTGCGGCCCTCATTCCAGCTCAGCTGGTAGGGGGCAGGTTACGTTTTTTCAAAGAAATTTGGATCAATTCTGTTCACAATCTTTGGATTCAGAACATTGTTTCAGAAGGGTACAGAATTGGTTTCAAGATGAGACCTCCTGCAAAGAGATTTTTTCTTTCCCGTGTCCCAGTAAATCCAGTAAAAGCTCAAGCATTTCTGAATTGTGTTTCAGATCTAGAGTTGACTGGAGTAATTATGCCAGTTCCAGTTCAGGAACAAGGGATGGGGTTTTATTCAAATCTCTTCATTGTACCAAAGAAGGAGAATTCCTTCAGACCAGTTCTGGATCTAAAAATATTGAATCGTTATGTAAGGATACCAACGTTCAAAATGGTAACTGTAAGGACTATCTTGCCTTTTGTTCAGCAAGGGAATTATATGTCCACAATAGATTTACAGGATGCATATCTGCATATTCCGATTCATCCAGATCATTATCAGTTCCTGAGATTCTCTTTTCTGGACAAGCATTACCAGTTTGTGGCTCTGCCGTTTGGCCTAGCTACAGCTCCAAGAATTTTTACAAAGGTTCTCGGTGCCCTTCTGTCTGTAATCAGAGAACAGGGTATTGTGGTATTTCCTTATTTGGACGATATCTTGGTACTTGCTCAGTCTTTACATTTAGCAGAATTTCATACGAATCGACTTGTGTTGTTTCTTCAAGATCATGGTTGGAGGATCAATTTACCAAAAAGTTCATTGATTCCTCAGACAAGGGTAACCTTTCTGGGTTTCCAGATAGATTCAGTGTCCATGACTCTGTCTTTAACAGACAAGAGACGTCTAAAACTGATTGCAGCTTGTCAAAACCTTCAGTCACAATCATTCCCTTCGGTAGCCTTATGCATGGAAATTCTAGGTCTTATGACTGCTGCATCGGACGCAATCCCCTTTGCTCGTTTTCACATGCGACCTCTTCAGCTCTGTATGCTGAATCAATGGTGCAAGGATTACACAAAGATATCTCAATTAATATCTTTAAAACCGATTGTTCGACACTCTCTAACGTGGTGGACAGATCACCATCGTTTAATTCAGGGGGCTTCTTTTGTGCTTCCGACCTGGACTGTAATTTCAACAGATGCAAGTCTCACAGGTTGGGGAGCTGTGTGGGGATCTCTGACAGCACAAGGAGTTTGGGAATCTCAGGAGGTGAGATTACCGATCAATATTTTGGAACTCCGTGCAATTTTCAGAGCTCTTCAGTTTTGGCCTCTTCTGAAGAGAGAATCGTTCATTTGTTTTCAGACAGACAATGTCACAACTGTGGCATACATCAATCATCAAGGAGGGACTCACAGTCCTCTGGCTATGAAAGAAGTATCTCGAATTTTGGTTTGGGCGGAATCCAGCTCCTGTCTAATCTCTGCGGTTCATATCCCAGGTGTAGACAATTGGGAAGCTGATTATCTCAGTCGCCAAACGTTGCATCCGGGCGAATGGTCTCTTCACCCAGAGGTATTTCTTCAGATTGTTCAAATGTGGGAACTTCCAGAAATAGATTTGATGGCGTCCCATCTAAACAAGAAACTTCCCAGGTATCTGTCCAGATCCCGGGATCCTCAGGCGGAGGCAGTGGATGCATTATCACTTCCTTGGAAGTATCATCCTGCCTATATCTTTCCGCCTCTAGTTCTTCTTCCAAGAGTAATCTCCAAGATTCTGAAGGAATGCTCGTTTGTTCTGCTGGTAGCTCCGGCATGGCCTCACAGGTTTTGGTATGTGGATCTTGTCCGGATGGCCTCTTGCCAACCGTGGACTCTTCCGTTAAGACCAGACCTTCTGTCACAAGGTCCTTTTTTCCATCAGGATCTGAAATCCTTAAATTTAAAGGTATGGAGATTGAACGCTTGATTCTTGGTCAAAGAGGTTTCTCTGACTCTGTGATTAATACTATGTTACAGGCTCGTAAATCTGTATCTAGAGAGATATATTATAGAGTCTGGAAGACTTATATTTCTTGGTGTATTTCTCATCATTTTTCTTGGCATTCTTTTAGAATACCGAGAATTTTACAGTTTCTTCAGGATGGTTTAGATAAAGGTTTGTCCGCAAGTTCCTTGAAAGGACAAATCTCTGCTCTTTCTGTTCTTTTTCACAGAAAGATTGCTATTCTTCCTGATATTCATTGTTTTGTACAAGCTTTGTGTGGCAAACCTAGCCACTTCTGGACTATAACGTAAGAAAGGTTGTCTGTGACAGACCCTTCGGTCAGGACTGAAAGTGTTAACTTTATTTTCTAACCACAAGTGGCTGGCTCCAGCTACAATCTAATTAATGCTTAGCATTCTATTGTTTGATCACCCCCAGAGAGAAACGCCTAAGTGATAAGGAGAGTCAAGAGTGTCCTGTGGTTGAAGTGTTTAAGTAATATAATCCTATTGTATCATGTCAAGGGCGCTTCTCCCTTTTATCTAATGTACAACATTCTTTCCACCCCCCATCTGGGGGGGGGGGGGTCAAAAACCTGTATAAATCTGTATGCTGCCTTCAAATAAAGTGTTATTCTGTTTAAAACCTGAAAACTGGCTGGGTTGTGAACTGCTGATTCCCTATGCAGGACATTGTTCCCTGGTGTTAACCCTTGGTATCCGGTTGGTACCGTTACAATTGGTGGCAAGCGATGGAATGAACCTTATCGCCCAGAAGAGCAACTACACAAGCCAGTAACCTCAGGAAGAGGGGGATTACTACAATACTGACTAAGATGGAAGGAGTACCAGGGACCGAAGTGAATGGAGATGGATTATTCTAAGCTAAAGAGACAAACGTAAAAGGAACTGCTAGAAGCCAGGGGAAAGATAGGCAGCAGCAAACCCAAGGCTATATTAATTGCTGAGCTGATGGAGGGAGACAGAGCTCGCAGCGCTACGCCTCCAGCAGCCATGGAGGAGACCCTATACCAGAGGGAAATGAGGACCAGGCTGGAATTTTTACCCCAACCTGTACCACGGGATATGCTATCCGTGGTAATGGCAGATGTGCAGGAGTACGTGATGGCACACAGTCCGCGGAATGCATCCTCCCGAGCAGAATCCATTTTGGACGCACTCAGCAACCCAGTAAGACCCAAAATCCCATACCATGCATTTAAAATGTTTTGTGAGGAGAAGGATGAGATTGATGGGTATTTACAGGATTTTGAGAGACTGTGCGAGTTACATGATTTGGAGCAGTCCGTATGGGTGCCGGTGCTAGCAGGCAAGCTAGCCGGTAGGGCAGCGGAAGCATATCGCGCTGTACCCAGGGAGGACAGCAAGGATTACGCTAAAGTGAAGAGAGCGATCTTGGAAAGATATGCCATTACCTCAGAGGCATACCGGCGCAAGTTTAGAGGCCTGCGCAAGCCAGAAAGAGATTCCCATGCAGAGTGGGCCCACAAGCTGGATCAAGCATCTCAGGGGTGGATACAGGCCAGCCAAGCTACCACCATGGAAGAATTGCGACAACTGATGCTGTTGGAGCAATTCTTTAACGGCTTGTCCCCAGAAGCCCAAGAATGGGTGAGAGATCGAAAACCCCTCACCTTAACCGAAGCAGCCAGATTAGCAGACCAGCATTTTGATGCCAGGAGGCACCATGGACTACAGCCTAACAACGGACGGGCTAATATACAATGCCACACCTGCAAGCAGTGGGGACATATGGCACGTGAGTGCACCCAAAATCGGAGCAGACAAGCTTGGAACCAGGTCAGACAGAACCTGGCCCCAAGGGCGGCTGCTCACCATTACCAAACGGAGCCAGCCGCTCATGAGGTGTTGAGCGCCCAAGCCGAGGAACCCCTGGGAATTCTGCATGAGGTGATGTCGGTCCAGGGCCTTCGGGATTCGGGAGCTACTTTAACCCTGATAGCTCCCCATTTGGTGCCGGATACAGCACCCACTGGCGGATCCGTGGCAGTACGAGGGGCAGGGGGAGCAGTATACCGATTGCCCACTGCTAGAGTGGAGTACAGACCCCCAGTCACCCCAGCAGCTGCCAGTTACCAACCCCCGGCGCACCGCTATACCACACGGCCTCCGGCCACGAACTACCCTCAGAGAGCCCGGTTCAATTCGCGGGGCTACTCACAACCTATTCGGTGCTTTGGATGTAAGCAACTAGGGCACAAAAGACCAGAGTGTCCCCTAAATGCAGCGAATCAAGCACAGTCCTGGAGAAGACCCGCTGGCGGAATCCCACATAATCCTCAGCCTGTGGCCCGCTACGTAGACGCGCCAGAATGCTGGGGCAGCCTACATGAAGCAGACCCCGTGCAAGCTGCCCACCGGAATAACCGGCAACGGGTTAAAGTGAATGGGAAGGAGGTCAGTTGTCTACGGGATACTGGTGCTACCATGACCTTGCTTCAAGAGAACTTGGTGCCTGAGAAACAGCACACTGGAGACACTGTGGCTGTGAGGGTAGCAGGGGGCACTGTGTTCCGCCTACCTGTTGCCAGGGTACATTTGGATTGGGGAGTGGGCGCTAGACTTGTGAATGTGGGGGTCAAGAAGGACTTACCTGCTGATGTTCTCCTTGGAAATGACTTGGCCCCCCTTGTTTCTGCCTATGCTCCCATGGATCCCGCTAATGTTAACCCTGTGACTACCCAAGCCCAGTCCCTCCGGGAAGAGACGCTTCCATGTTTGGGGTGGGGGCAGTACTGAGCCAAGTTGGAGCAGATGGCGGAGAACACCCCGTAGCTTACTTGAGCCGAAAGTTGTTGCCCCGGACATCCCCAAGCCGATCCGTTGGGATCAGACTGTGTATGCCGGCTTGGTTCTGGGGGAGCATTGTGGCAAACCTAGCCACTTCTGGACTATAACGTAAGAAAGGTTGTCTGTGACAGACCCTTCGGTCAGGACTGAAAGTGTTAACTTTATTTTCTAACCACAAGTGGCTGGCTCCAGCTACAATCTAATTAATGCTTAGCATTCTATTGTTTGATCACCCCCAGAGAGAAACGCCTAAGTGATAAGGAGAGTCAAGAGTGTCCTGTGGTTGAAGTGTTTAAGTAATATAATCCTATTGTATCATGTCAAGGGCGCTTCTCCCTTTTATCTAATGTACAACATTCTTTCCACCCCCCATCTGGGGGGGGGGGGGTCAAAAACCTGTATAAATCTGTATGCTGCCTTCAAATAAAGTGTTATTCTGTTTAAAACCTGAAAACTGGCTGGGTTGTGAACTGCTGATTCCCTATGCAGGACATTGTTCCCTGGTGTTAACCCTTGGTATCCGGTTGGTACCGTTACACTTTGGTTCGTATAAAACCTGTCATTAAGTCAATTTCTCCTCCTTGGAGTTTGAATTTGGTTCTGGGGGCTCTTCAAGCTCCTCCGTTTGAACCTATGCATTCATTGGACATTAAATTACTTTCTTGGAAAGTTTTGTTCCTTTTGGCCATCTCTTCTGCCAGAAGAGTTTCTGAATTATCTGCTCTTTCTTGTGAGTCTCCTTTTCTGATTTTTCATCAGGATAAGGCGGTGTTGCGAACTTCTTTTTAATTTTTACCTAAAGTTGTGAATTCCAACAACATTAGTAGAGAAATTGTGGTTCCTTCATTATGTCCTAATCCTAAGAATTCTAAGGAGAAATCGTTGCATTCTTTGGATGTTGTTAGAGCTTTGAAATATTATGTTGAAGCTACTAAATCTTTCCGAAAGACTTCTAGTCTATTTGTTATCTTTTCCGGTTCTAGAAAAGGCCAGAAAGCTTCTGCCATTTCTTTGGCATCTTGGTTGAAATCTTTAATTCATCTTGCCTATGTTGAGTCGGGTAAAACTCCGCCTCAGAGAATTACAGCTCATTCTACTAGGTCAGTTTCTACTTCCTGGGCGTTTAGGAATGAAGCTTCGGTTGATCAGATTTGCAAAGCAGCAACTTGGTCCTCTTTGCATACTTTTACTAAATTCTACCATTTTGATGTATTTTCTTCTTCTGAAGCAGTTTTTGGTAGAAAAGTACTTCAGGCAGCGGTTTCAGTTTGAATCTTCTGCTTATGTTTTTCGTTAAACTTTATTTTGGGTGTGGATTATTTTCAGCAGGAATTGGCTGTCTTTATTTTATCCCTCCCTCTCTAGTGACTCTTGTGTGGAAAGATCCACATCTTGGGTAATCATTATCCCATACGTCACTAGCTCATGGACTCTTGCTAATTACATGAAAGAAAACATAATTTATGTAAGAACTTACCTGATAAATTCATTTCTTTCATATTAGCAAGAGTCCATGAGGCCCGCCCTTTTTTTGTGGTGGTTATGATTTTGTATAAAGCACAATTATTCCAATTCCTTATTTTATATGCTTTCGCACTTTTTTATCACCCCACTTCTTGGCTATTCGTTAAACTGAATTGTGGGTGTGGTGAGGGGTGTATTTATAGGCATTTTGAGGTTTGGGAAACTTTGCCCCTCCTGGTAGGAATGTATATCCCATACGTCACTAGCTCATGGACTCTTGCTAATATGAAAGAAATGAATTTATCAGGTAAGTTCTTACATAAATTATGTTTTTTTCGCCTCTGGTTCTTCTTTTTAAAGTGATTTTCAAAATCATCAGGGAGCAATCTTTTGTGTGGCTGGTGGCTCCAGCATGGCCACACAGGTTTTGGTATATGGTTCTTGTTCGGATGTCCAGTTGCCAATCTTGGTTACTTCCATTAAGGCCAGTCCTTATATCTTAACATTCGTTTTTTCCATCAGGAATTCAAATTATTAATTTGATGGTATGGAAATTTAACGCTTAGTACTTAGTCATAGAAGTTTCTCTGACTCAGTGATTAATACTATGTTGCAGGCTCGTAAATCTGTGTCTAGTAGGATTTATTATCGAGTTTGGAAGATTTACATCTCATGATGCTCTTCTTATGAATTCTCTTGGCATTCTTTTAGAATTCCTAGGATTTTATAGTTTCTTCAGGATGGTTTAGATAAGGGTTTTTGTCTGCAAGTTCCTTGAAAGGACAAATCTCTGCTTTTTCTGTGCTGTTTTCACAGAAAAATTTGCTTATCTTTCTGTTATTCATTGTTTTGTTCAGGCTTTGGTTTGTATCAAGCCTGTCATTAAGCCAATTTCTCCTCCTTGGAGTCTTAATTTGGTTCTGAAGGCTTTACAGGCTCTTCTGTTTGAGCATATGCTTTCTTTGGACATTAAATTACTTTCATGGAAAGTATTGTTCTTTTTAGACATCTCTTCAGCTAGAACAGTTTTTGAATTATCTGCTCTTTCTTGTGAATCTCCTTTTTCTGATTTTTCATCAGGATAAAGGTGGTTTTTGCTGTCCTCATTTCAATTGAAACTTTTGATTTGGGTTGTGGATTAATTTTTCAGCGGAATTGACTATCTTTATTTTATCCCTCCCTCTCTAGTGACTCTTGTGTGGAGTTCCATATCTTGGGTATCTGCTATCCCATACGTCACTAGCTCATGGACTCTTGCTAATTACATGAAAGAAAACATAATTTATGTAAGAACTTACCTGATAAATTGATTTCTTTCATATTAGCAAGAGTCCATGAGGCCCACCCTTTTTGTGGTGGTTATGATTTTTTTGTATAAAGCACAATTATTCCAATTCCTTATTTCTTCTGTTAAGTGTGATCAGTCCACGGGTCATCATTACTTCTGGGATATTACTCCTCCCCAACAGGAAGTGCAAGAGGATTCACCCAGCAGAGCTGCATATAGCTCCTCCCCTCTACGTCACTCCCAGTCATTCTCTTGCACCCAACGACTAGATAGGATGTGTGAGAGGACTATGGTGATTTTATTTAGTTTTATTTCTTCAATCAAAAGTTTGTTATTTTTAATAGCACCGGAGTGTGTTATTCCTTCTCTGGTAGAGTTTGAAGAAGAATCTACCAGAGTTTTTTCTATGATTTTAGCCGGAGTAGTTAAGATCATATTGCTGTTTCTCGGCCATCTGAGGAGAGGTAAACTTCAGATCAGGGGACAGCGGGCAGATTAATCTGCAAAGAGGTATGTAGCAGCTTTTATTTTCTGACAATGGAATTGATGAAAAAATCCTGCCATACCAATATAATATCATGTATGTATATTTTACATTTGAGTATTCTGGGGAATGGTACTTCACTGGAATTACACTGTGTATATAAGACTTTAGCCTATTTGCAAACAACAGGCTTTTTAATAACTCTTAATTTATGTTAAACGTTTTTGCTGGAATGTAAAATCGTTTTCATTTTCTGAGGTACTGGGTGAATAAAATGTTTGGGCACTATTTTTCCACTTGGCAGTTGCTTGATCTAATTCTGACAGTTTACTGATCTCTCTCACTGTTGTGTGTGAGGGGGAGGGGCCTTTTTTTTGGCGCTTTTGCTACGCATCAAAAATTTCAGTCAGAAGCTCATTGTTTTTTCCTGCATGTTCCGGTTCATCTTACAGAACTCAGGGGTCTTCAAAGCTTGTTTGAGGGAAGTAATCTTCACAACAGAGCTGTGAGATTGTAGTTGACTGTGATAAAAAAAACAAAAAAACGTTTATTCTTTAACTTTTTTATGCCATCACAAGCCTTTGCTAAAATTGTGTTTTGTTTTTACAAGCTTCAAGCTTTCAAACTGCCAAGTCTCATACAGAGTTAGTACTGGCTTTTCTAAGGTCACATGGATGGAAGGTGAACGAAAAGAAAAGTTCACTCGTTCCACTCACAAGAGTTCCCTTCCTGGGGACTCTTATAGATTCTGTAGAAATGAAGATTTACCTGACAGAGGACAGGTTAACAAGACTTCAAAGTGCTTGCCGCACCCTTCATTCCATTCAACACCCGTCAGTGGCTCAATGCATGGAGGTAATCGGCTTAATGGTAGCGGCAATGGACATAGTTCCCTTTGCTCGCTTACACCTCAGACCACTGCAACTGTGCATGCTAAGTCAGTGGAATGGGGATTACTCAGATTTGTCCCCTTCTCTGAATCTGGATCAAGAGACCAGAAATTCTCTTCTATGGTGGCTTTCTCGGCCACATCTGTCCAGGGGGATGCCATTCAGCAGACCAGACTGGACAATTGTAACAACAGACGCCAGCCTTCTAGGTTGGGGTGCCGTCTGGAATTCTCTGAAAGCTCAGGGACAATGGAGTCAGGAGGAGAGTCTCCTGCCAATAAACATTCTGGAATTGAGAGCAGTTCTCAATGCCCTCCTGGCTTGGCCCCAGTTGACAACTCGGGGGTTCATCAGGTTTCAGTCGGACAACATCACGACGGTAGCTTACATCAACCATCAGGGAGGGACAAGAAGCTCCCTAGCAATGATGGAAGTATCAAAGATAATTCGCTGGGCAGAGTCTCACTCTTGCCACCTGTCAGCAATCCACATTCCGGGAGTGGAGAACTGGGAGGCGGATTTCTTAAGTCGTCAGACTTTTCATCCGGGGGAGTGGGAGCTTCATCCGGAGGTCTTTGCCCAAATACTTCGACGTTGGGGCAAACCAGAGATAGATCTCATGGCGTCTCGACAGAACGCCAAGCTTCCTCGTTACGGGTCCAGATCCAGGGATCCAGGAGCAGTCCTGATAGATGCCCTGACAGCACCTTGGGACTTCAGGATGGCTTACGTGTTTCCACCCTTCCCGATGCTTCCTCGATTGATTGCCAGAATCAAACAGGAGAGAGCATCAGTGATTCTAATAGCACCTGCATGGCCACGCAGGACTTGGTATGCAGACCTGGTGGACATGTCATCCTGTCCACCTTGGTCTCTACCTCTGAAACAGGATCTCCTGATACAGGGTCCTTTCAAACATCAAAATCTAACTTCTCTGAAGCTGACTGCTTGGAAATTGAACGCTTGATTTTATCAAGACGTGGGTTTTCTGAGTCAGTTATTGATACCTTAATACAGGCTAGGAAGCCTGTTACCAGAAGGATTTACCATAAGATATGGCGTAAATACCTATATTGGTGTGAATCCAAAGGTTACTCTTGGAGTAAGGTTAGGATTCCTAGGATATTGTCTTTTCTACAAGAAGGTTTAGAAAAGGGTTTATCTGCTAGTTCATTAAAGGGACAGATCTCAGCTCTGTCCATTCTGTTACACAAACGTCTGTCAGAAGTTCCAGACGTTCAGGCTTTTTGTCAGGCTTTGGCCAGGATTAAGCCTGTGTTTAAAACTGTTGCTCCACCATGGAGCTTAAACCTTGTTCTTAACGTTTTACAGGGCGTTCCGTTTGAACCCCTTCATTCCATTGATATAAAGTTGTTATCTTGGAAAGTTCTATTTTTAATGGCTATTTCCTCGGCTCGAAGAGTCTCTGAGTTATCAGCCTTACATTGTGATTCTCCTTATTTGATTTTTCATTCGGATAAGGTAGTTCTGCGTTCTAAACCTGGGTTCTTACCTAAGGTAGTCACTAACAGGAATATCAATCAAGAGATTGTTGTTCCTTCTTTGTGTCCAAATCCTTCTTCGAAGAAGGAACGTCTACTGCACAATCTGGACGTAGTTCGTGCCCTAAAATTTTACTTACAGGCAACTAAGGAATTTCGACAAACGTCTTCTCTGTTTGTCGTTTACTCTGGTCAGAGGAGAGGTCAGAAGGCTTCTGCTACCTCTCTTTCCTTTTGGCTTCGTAGCATAATACGTTTAGCTTATGAGACTGCTGGACAGCAGCCTCCTGAAAGAATTACAGCTCATTCTACTAGAGCTGTGGCTTCCACTTGGGCCTTCAAGAATGAGGCCTCTGTTGAACAGATTTGCAAGGCTGCAACTTGGTCTTCACTTCATACTTTTTCCAAATTTTACAAATTTGACACTTTTGCTTCCTCGGAGGCTATTTTTGGGAGAAAGGTTCTTCAGGCAGTGGTTCCTTCTGTATAAAGAGCCTGCCTATCCCTCCCGTCATCCGTGTACTTTTGCTTTGGTATTGGTATCCCAGAAGTAATGATGACCCGTGGACTGATCACACTTAACAGAAGAAAACATAATTTATGCTTACCTGATAAATTCCTTTCTTCTGTAGTGTGATCAGTCCACGGCCCGCCCTGTTTTTTTAAGGCAGGTAAATATTTTTTAAATTATACTCCAGTCACCACTACACCCTTGGCTTCTCCTTTCTCGTTGGTCCTTGGTCGAATGACTGGGAGTGACGTAGAGGGGAGGAGCTATATGCAGCTCTGCTGGGTGAATCCTCTTGCACTTCCTGTTGGGGAGGAGTAATATCCCAGAAGTAATGATGACCCGTGGACTGATCACACTACAGAAGAAAGGAATTTATCAGGTAAGCATAAATTATGTTTTTTGATGCTTTCGCTCCTTTCTTATCACCCCACTTCTTGGCTATTCGTTAAACTGATTTGTGGGTGTGGTGAGGGGTGTATTTATAGGCATTTTAAGGTTTGGGAAACTTTGCCCCTCCTGGTAGGAATGTATATCCCATACGTCACTAGCTCATGGACTCTTGCTAATATGAAAGAAATGAATTTATCAGGTAAGTTCTTACATAAATTATGTTTTTATAGGTAAGTATTTAGTTTTAAATAGGAACTATTTAGTTAATAATATTAATATTATTTATATTTATTTATTTAAATAATAATTAAGTTAGGGGGTGTTAGGGTTAGACTTAGGTTTAGGGGTTAATATATTTAATGTAGGTGGCGGCCGTGTAGGGGGATCAGATTAGGGGTTTATACATATAATATAGGTGGCGGCGGGTCCGGGAGCGGCGGTTTAGGGGTTAATACATATAATGTAGGTGGCGGCGGGGTCCGGGAGCGGCGGTTTAGGGGTTAATACTAGGATAGGTTTATTGCGGTGTGGGCTATGGCGGTTTAGGGATTAATAATTAGGCTTATTGCGTTGTGGGGGGTTGTCGGTCTAGGGGTTAATACATTTATTATTAGGAGTGAGGGGGGATTACGGATATAAGGGTATACATGTCGGGATGATGTTTGGGAGGCGTGTTAGTTACGGGAGATTTCATACTTTAGTACGTTTTTGTAGGCGCAAGCAGTTTCTAGAGGGCTGTAGGTCACTGGCGACTCCAGAAATTTGTACTTACGCTTATTTCTGGACATCGCTAGTTTGTCCGATTTACGGCACTTTAGCAACTGCCGGCGGGGTATATTGGATACCCCGATGTGCGAGGTGAAACTACGGGCGGCGCGGGTTCCCTCGCTTGCGCCGAAAGCTACGCCGTATATCGGATTGCACCCTAGAAGGGTAGGAGGTTGAGAAACAGGAGGTGAGGACTGCAAGATTGAGAAAGATGTTAATGCAGAGTTAGAGGAGGGAAATGTTAGGTAAGTGAAATTAATTTATTATTGAGTTGGGTGGTAGGCACCTGAGGTATTATTAGTGATGATAAACAGGTGTGTAATCTATACTATATACTGATTACCTAGCACCTGAGGTATTATTAATGATGATAAACAGGTGTGTAATCTATACTATATACTGATTACCTAGCACCTGAGGTGGTATTAGTGATGATACATAGGTGTGTAATCTATACTATATACTGATTACCTATCACATGAGGTATTATTAGTGATGATAAACAGGTGTGTAATCTATACTATATACTGATTACCTAGCACCTGAGGTATTATTAGTAATGATAAACAGGTGTGTAATCGATACTATATACTGATTACCTAGCACCTGAGGTATTATTAGTGATGATAAACAGGTGTGTAATCTATACTATATACTGATTACCTAGCACCTGAGGTATTATTAGTGATGATAAACAGGTGTGTAATCTATACTATATACTGATTACCTAGCACATGAGGTATTATTAGTGATGATAAACATGTGTGTATTCTATACTATATACTGATTACCTAGCACCTGAGGTATTATTAGTGATGATAAACAGGTGTGTAATCTATACTATATACTGATTACCTAGCACCTGAGGTATTATTAGTGATGATACACAGGTGTGTAATCTATACTATATACTGATTACCTAGCACATGAGGTATTATTAGTGATGATAAACAGGTGTGTAATCTATACTATATACTGATTACCTAGCAACTGAGGTATTATAAGTGATGATAAACAGGTGTGTAATCTATACTATATACTGATTACCTAGCACCTGAGGTATTATTAGTGATGATAAACAGGTGTGTAATCTATACTATATACTGATTACCTAGCACCTGAGGTATTATTAGTGATGATAAACAGGTGTGTAATCTATACTATATACTGATTACCTAGCACCTGAGGTATTATTAGTGATGATAAACAGGTGTCCACTCTATACTATATTCTGATTACCTAGCACCTGAGGTATTATTAGTGATGATAAACAGGTGTGTAATCTATACTATATACTGATTACCTAGCACCTGAAGTATTATTAGTAATGATAAACATGTGTGTAATCTATACTATATACTGATTACCCAGCACATGAGGTATTATTAGTGATGATAAACAGGTGTGTATTCTATACTATATACTGATTACCTAGCACCTAAGGTATTATGAGTGATGATAAACATGTGTGTAATCTATACTATATACTGATTACCTAGCACATGAGGTATTATTAGTGATGATAAACAGGAGGGGTAATCTATACTATATACTGATTACCTAGCACCTGAGGTGGTATTAGTGATGATAAACAGATGTGTAATCTATAATATATACTGATTACCTAGCACATGAGGTATTATTAGTGATGATAAAAAGGTGTGTAATCTATACTATATACTGATTACCTAGTACCTGAGGTATTATTAGTGATGATAAACAGGTGTGTAAGCTATACTATATACTGATTACCTAGTGTGGCAAACCTCGCCACTTATGAACTATGCAGGAATTATTATTTAGGCTAATGGTTAAAATGTATCTTACTGTTTAAACTCCCTGCTGTTTTAGTTGGGAAACCCCTTGTAGGGGAGACTGTTTTTTTTAAAAGTGTTTGTTTTTACGGTTGAAGAAAAAGTGGTTGTTGACTCCCAAGCTATGTGTCGTCTAGTTCTTGGTGGAAAGGGGTTATTATTACAATTACCAAGAGTAGTTATTTGCTTGTCTGTGCTTACCAAAAAGATATTACGGATCCTACTGCCTCTCCGCTACAATTACCAAGAGTAGTTACTTGCTTGTCTCTGCCTACACAAAAGATATTACAGATCCTACTGCCTCTCTGCTACAATTACCAAGAGTAGTTACTTGTTTGTCTCTGCCTACCCAAAAGATATTACAGATCTTACTGCCTCTCTGCTACAATTACCAAGAGTAGTTATTTGCTTGTCTCTGCTTACCCAAAAGATATTACAGATCCTACTGCCTCTCTGCTACAATTACCAAGAGTAGTTACTTGTTTGTCTCTGCCTACCCAAAAGATATTACAGATCCTACTGCCTCTCTGCTACAATTACCAAGAGTAGTTACTTGCTTGTCTCTGCCTACCCAAAAGATATTACAGATCCCACCGCTGCCTCTCTGCATTCCTCAATTACACAAACACAATTGTTGCAGTTGGAAGAGTAAACTACTTGCTTAAGAAATTTCTACCATTTGAATTTTTTAAATATGATATTGAAAACGATGAGCCAGTCAGAGATGCTAAGGGCCGATGTATCAAAGCTCGAAAAGGGAAGCCTGGGCTTCTGATCGGTAAGATTACAGATCACACTTCTTTTGGTGGTTATGCCGGAGATAAATCACAAACAGAAAAGAAGCTACTTAGAGATGTTTTCCGCAAAGGGGACCTTTATTTCAACACTGGTGACCTATTGGTGGTTGACGAACAAAATTTCATTTATTTTCATGACGGAGTAGGAGATACTTTTAGATGGAAAGGAGAAAATGTTGCTACAACAGAGGTTTCTGATATTCTGAGCCTCCTGACCTTCATTGAAGAAGTGAATGTAAATGGAGTACCTGTTCCACAACATGAGGGTCGGATAGGAATGGCTACTCTCCGACTGAGAGACAGATTTGAATTTGATGGGAGGAAGCTGTACTCTCATGTTAGACTTCCTACCAAACTATGCAAGACCTCGCTTTGTTAGGATACAGAGCTCCGGGAAGCCATTGATGAAGTATTACCTGCTCTCAAGAAAGAAAATGCAAAAGTATTTTACCTGTCTGAAACCCCCATCTCTGAGGAGACCGACACCTTCCTTGACAAAGTTAAAGCTGCATCTAATGATTCCGTTCCAAAATCACTGAGGTCATTTATTGCCAGCAAAACCCTTGCTATGTATATTTACATTTCTGGAACTACAGGGCTACCGAAGGCTGCTATTATAAACCATGGTCGTTTGATTAAGAGTGCTACCATATTTAATGTTTGCCACGTCAATGCAAAGGACATTATATATACTCCTCTCCCGCTCTACCACAGCTCTGCCCTCATGATTGGAATCCACGGCTGCATCGGTATAGGTGCAACAGTGGTCTTGCGTCAGAAATTTTCAGCCAGCCAGTTTTGGGATGACTGCAGAAAGTACAACGTAACCGTAATACTTTACATCGGGGAAGTGCTGCGATATATCTGTAATGTCCCAAAGAGTGACGATGATGCCTCACACAATGTAAGGCTTGCTATAGGAAATGGTCTCCGGACTGATATCTGGGGTGAATTTCTGAGAAGATTTGGTGACATTTGAATGCTGGAATTTTATGCATCAACTGAGGGAAATATTGCATTGAAGGAATTACTGGAGGCGAGAGGAATTATTGCCAGCAATAAAACCAAAGCAAGGCTGATTGCGGAGCTCATGGAGGGAGATCGGGTAGCAGGTACGGCCGTACCCATGGCGAACAACGAAACCGAATTCCAAAAAGAGATGCAGACCCGGTTGTCTTCTTTTCCGCTACCCCATTCGGAGGAGCTCCTGACACGGACATCAGCAGATGTACAGGAGTACTTGATGGTGACCCGACAAACCACCCGAGACCCGGAGAGGGGCTACCAGTACACTCCAGTGCTGGTACAGGGAAAGCTAAGATTCCCTACCATGCATTCAAGGATCATACCGACACGGAGGATATCGATGGGTACCTACAGGACTTTGAGCGATTATGCCAACTGCATAATATTAGTACCGCTGACCAAGTTCCCCTACTGGCTGGCAAGTTATCCGGGCGGGCCGCTGAAGCCTACCGCACCATACCAGATGAGGACAGCAGGGACTACCAGAAGGTAAAACAGGCCATCCTGAGTAGGTATGCTATTACCCCGGAGGCATACCGACAGCGGTTCCGAGACCTGAAGAAGCTGGAGAAAGATACCCACACTGAGTGGGCGCATCGGCTAACCAGGGCTGCTAAAGGCTGGTTGCAGGCAGCCCAAGTCACCCAGTTGGAAGACCTTTAACAACTCCTGTTGATGGAGCAATTCTTCCAAGGGGTGTCCACTGAATTGCAAAACTGGCTGAGAGATCGAAAATCGTGCACGGTACATACCGCAGCGACCTTGGCCGACGAATACCAAGATGCTCGGAGAGCTCAACGAACACAGCAACTCTCCAGTATTGGGGTCACCCCAACCCCCACTGCAGCTCCCACACCTCTGCTACCCTGTCCTGGAGGGGGAATCCACCCACCCCCTCCCCAATACCAGACTCGATCAGCTATCCGTTGCCATCTTTGTAACCAACAAGGGCACATTCAGAGAGACTGTCCCAGGAACAAGAACCGATCCACCTGTTACAACCAGAACAACTTGTCAAACAACCGGGCAGCTGTACACTGCTACCAGAACGAGCCCCGACTAGAGACCCAACCCGCAGTCTTCCATGAGGAACCCTTGGGCATCTTACATGAGGTAAACCCAGTACAGGCCGCTTCGGACAACCTACAAAGCCACCGCCAGGTGGTCTATATAGAGGGCCGACGTGTCCAAGGGCTGCGTGACTCTGGGGCCACCATAACCTTGCTCCGGCAACATTTAGTTTCTACCAATCAACTCACCGGAGACTGTGTAGCTGGCCGGGGGAGCCATTTACAAGTTTCCCACGGCCAAAGTACACTTGGATTGGGGAGCAGGGTCGGGGAATGTAGAAGTGGGCCTTATGCAAAATTTGCCCGCAGACGTTATTTTGGGCAATGACTTAGGGGAGCTGACTTCAGCATTTGCACCCGAACCTCCCCACAAGCAGCACTGCCAGTGGTTACCCAACAACAGGCCCGCACCAATGCGCTGGCTGATCACTCTGAGGCTCAGGTAAGCAATCACCCCCCTAATGTCTCTTGGGCCCCTTCACTAGAGTTTGGTAGCGAAGTGGCCACTGACCCCTCGTTGCAAGTATATAGGGATAAGGTAGACCAGAATCAGGCGGGGTTGGAAGGAGAGAGGTACGGTTGGGACAAGGGGTTACTGTACAGGTATGCAGAGAAGATAGTGGCTGGAACTATTTCCCTGTCCATTCAGCAGTTAATAGTACCTCAGAGGTATAGACGAGAACTGCTACGGGTTGCCCACGATATTCCGCTGTCAGGCCACCTAGGAGTTAGTTGGACGAAGCACCGCCTGTGACAGACCCTTCGGTCAGGACTGAAAGTGTTAACTTTATTTTCTAACCACAAGTGGCTGGCTCCAGCTACAATCTAATTAATGCTTAGCATTCTATTGTTTGATCACCTCCAGAGAGAAAACGCCTAAGTGATAAGGAGAGTCAAGAGTGTCCTGTGGTTGAAGTGTTTAAGTAATCTAATCCTATTGTATCATGTCAAGGGCGCTTCTCCCTTTTATCTAATGTACAACATTCTTTCAACCCCCATCTGTGGGGGGGTCAAAAACCTGTATAAATCTGTGTGCTGCCTTCAAATAAAGTTATTATCCTGTTTTAAACCTGAAATGTGGAGCTTGGTCTCATGTTTGCAGGGAAACTGATCAAGGTTGTGAAGTGCTGATTCTGTATGCAGGACATTGTTCATCTGGTATTAACCCTTGGTACACTGTTGGTACCGTAACATTGGTGGCAAGCGACGGGAGAATCCTTATCGCCCAAAGGAGCAACTACGGATCCAGACCGAATGGGAACACCGTATGAAAGGCTAAAAAGAGCTACCCTTAAAGACCTGCTAGAGCAACGGGGCCAACAAACCAGTAACCTCAGGAAGAGGGAGATTATTGCAAGACTGACCGAGATGGACGGAGTATCAGGGCACGAAGGAACCAATGAGCCCAGCATGTCAGACAGAACCCCCGAAGAAGCAAGCTTTGACCGGGCGGTCAAAATAAGACTGGCACACTATGGCCCCAACCCATCTGCGGAAATTATCGACCGGGTCATAGCAGCTGTGGAGGCCAACCTACTTCGCCAAAGCGGCGCTGCAGCAGTCCAAGTCACCGCAACCCCAGTGGAAAAGAGAAAAGTGCATTTTACCGCTTTTAAAAACTTTCTGGAAACAGAAGGAGAGATTGATGGGTACCTTGCGGATTTTGAGAGACAATGTGCACTACACCAGGTACCCGCAGAGGACTGGGTCACGATATTATCCGGAAAATTATCCGGCCGGGCCAGTGAGGCTTTTCGGGCCATTCCAGATGAGGAAGTTGGGGATTATAATACTGTGAAAGAGGCTCTGCTCTCCAGGTATGCGGTTACACCGGAGGCATACCGGAGACGGTTCAGAGACACTGTTAAATTGGCTGGCGATTCCTACGTTGAGTGGGCATGTAAGGTGCACCGCACAGCATCGCACTGGATGGCGGGGTGCCAAGCCGTGTCTGGGGAAGAGGTGCTGCAGCTATTCCTGTTGGAACATTGCTTTGACAAGTTATCAGCAGGAGTTAGGGAGTGGGTTCGGGACCGTAAACCCTCCACCCTGCATGAAGCTGCTCGCTTGGCAGATGAGTATACGGATGCCCGCAAACTGGACACTGCTACCACTAAGCCCCCTGCTAAAGTGGAGTACAGACCCCCGGCCACCCCAGCAGCTGCCATTTACCAACCCCCGGTGCACCGCTATGCCACACAGCCTCCAGTCACGAACTACCCTCAGACAGCCCGGTTCACCTCACGGGATTACTCCCAGCCTATCCGGTGCTTTGGATGTAAGCAAATCGGACACAAAAGGTCGGAGTGTCCCCTCAACACGGCCAACCAAGCACAGTCCTGGAGGAGACCCGCCGGCGGAATCCCACGTAACCCTCAGCCTGCTGCCCACTGCGTAGAGGATCAAGAGTGTTGGGGCATCCTACATGAAGCAGACCCCGTACAAGCTGTCCATCGGGATAACCGGCAACAGCACCGGCAACTGGTTAAAGTAAATGGGAAGGAGGTCAGTGGTCTACGGGATACTGGTGCTACCATGACCTTGCTCCAAAAGAACTTGGTGTCCGAGAACCAGCACACTGGAGACACTGTGGCTGTGAGGGTGGCAGGGGGCACTGTGTTCCGCCTACCTGTTGCCCGGGTACATTTGGATTGGGGAGTGGGCGCTAGACATGTGAATGTGGGGGTCATGAAGGATTTACCAGCTGATGTTCTCCTTGGAAATGACTTGGCCCCCCTTGTTTCGGCCTACGCTCCCATGGGTCCCGTTGATGTTAACCCGGTGACTACCCGTGCCCAGGCCCGTGCCACCAAGACCGACCCACCTGCTGCTGAGACCCAGGTAAGACTCTCTTCCCCGACTTATACCCTAGACCAGACCCCCTTGAGTTGGGATACCCCAGAGACGTACGGGAGGGAAACCCGGGAGGATCCGACCCTTCAGAAGTACAGGGCTAGGGCAGACACTGGAGAAGAGGGAGTAGATGGGGAACGTTATGAGTGGATGGGGGATAGGCTATATAGAATCCCCAAACCTGCCCAGAAAAGTACTGCCCTTCCGCCAAATCGGCAGCTGGTAGTGCCTGCGAAATACCGGCAAGAGATTCTGCGGATTGGGCACGATGTACCGTTAGCTGGACATCTAGGGTCCCGCCGCACCGCTCATAGGATCACCCAGAATTTCTTCTGGCCCAATTTTAACCGAGATGTGCGGGTATATTGTAGTACTTGTGACACCTGTCAACGGGTGGGTAAGCGGGGGGACCACCCCAAAGCTAGGCTTATGTCTATGCCTGTCATTGGGGAACCCTTTTCCCGCATAGCCGTTGACATTGTGGGTCCCCTTGCCAGGGCTAGTCCATCAGGTAAGAAGTATATTCTCACTGTGGTGGACTATGCCACTCGTTACCCAGAGGCAGTAGCACTGTCGAATATAGAGGCAGAGACAGTCGCTGATGCCCTAGTTAAGGTTTTTACTAGGGTCGGGTTCCCTAAGGAGATTCTCTCTGATCAGGGGACCCAGTTTACCGCGGTGCTCACCCAGCAGCTGTGGAAGGTGTGCGGCATTAAACCGTTGCTCAGTTCGCCTTATCACCCCCAGACTAACGGTCTCTGCGAGCGCTTTAATGGCACCCTCAAGCAGATGCTGAGGACCTTCACGGACACTTGCAGAGACTGGGAACGATTCCTGCCTCATCTGCTATTTGCGTACAGGGAGGTGCCCCAGGAGTCCACTGGGTTCTCTCCCTTTGAGTTACTCTATGGGAGAAGAGTCCGCGGCCCTCTGGACCTCATTAGAGGACACTGGGAGGGAGAGATAGAGCAGGAGGGAACCCCCATCGTGCCATATGTTCTGGAACTCCGGGACCGCATGGAGAAACTGTCTCTGATGGTAAGAGGGAATCTCCAGGTGGCCCAGGAAAGACAGAAGGGGTGGTACGATCAAGGTGCCCGGCAGCGGGTCTTCCAGGTTGGACAGAAGGTTTTGGTGCTCAAGCCTGTGAAGGCCAACAAGATGCAAGCATCTTGGCAGGGCCCGTATAAAGTGTTATCCCGGGTGTGTGATACTACCTATGTTATAGCCAGCTGTGCAGATGAGAGGATCCAGCGATCCTTTCATGTGAACATGCTGAAGGAGTATCAGGAGAGGCCAGAGGACGTAGCCGCAGTATGTGCCCCTGCTGCAGATGACCCAGAGAACTTACCCCTACCCGACTTATTAGAGAAGGACCCCCAGACTGACCTCACTAGTCTTGTGCAGCTAGGGGACCGGTTGAACCCTACCGAGAGGGTACAGGCAAGACAGCTCCTGTGGGAGAAGCAGGCGACGTTCTCCCAAGAGCCCGGCTACACTACCCTAGCTGTACATAAAGTAGAGACTCCTGGACAGAATCCCCTGCGACAGCCTCCCTACCGTATACCCGAAGCAGTCCGAGAAGGAATGCGGAAGGAGATACAGGAGATGGCCCGGCTGGGAGTGATCGAGCCCTCCGATAGTCCTTGGGCTTCCCCTGTAGTCCTGGTACCCAAGAAGGATGGAACCACCCGGTTCTGTGTGGACTACAGGCGGCTCAACGAGAGGACCACCACTGACGCCTACCCGATGCCCCGGGTAGACGAATTACTAGACCGTATTGCTAGGGGGCGCTATCTGACAACCATAGACCTGTGTAAAGGCTATTGGCAGATTCCCCTGGCCGAGGATGCTATCCCCAAGTCGGCATTCGTCACCCCATTCGGCCTGTACCAGTTTAAGGTCATGCCCTTTGGGATGAAGAATGCTCCGGCTACCTTCCAGCGTATGGTGGATAGACTCCTTGATGGCTTCCAGGAATTTGCTTGTGCATACCTGGACGACATTGCGGTTTACAGTGGGTCCTGGGAAGAACACCTTACCCATGTAGGGCTGGTACTGGACAAGATTCGGGCCGCTGGCCTGACCTTGAAACCGGACAAGTGCCATCTAGGTATGGCTGAAGTACAGTACTTGGGGCACCGAGTGGGGTGTGGGAGCCAGAGACCGGAGCCAGCCAAGGTAGAGGCTGTGGTTAACTGGCCCACACCTATCACTAAGACCCAAGTACTAGCCTTCCTGGGGACGGCCGGGTATTACCGACGTTTTGTCCCCGACTACAGTACTATCGCCAAGCCCCTGACTGACCTGACTAAAAAGAACCTCCCCAAACAGGTCCTGTGGTCTCCAGCTTGTGAAGCCGCGTTTCAGGCACTGAAGCAGGCCCTTGTGAATGCCCCTGTCTTGGCTGCCCCAGTTCCTAACAAACGTTTTCTCATTCATACAGATGCTTCCATGTATGGACTGGGGGCTGTACTGAGTCAAGTCGGGGAGGATGGAGGAGAGCATCCTGTCGCATACCTAAGCAGAAAGTTATTACCTCGGGAAGTAAGCTATGCGGCAGTGGAGAAAGAATGTTTAGCCCTGGTCTGGGCACTGAAAAAGTTGAACCCTTATCTATATGGACAGGTGTTACGGTTACCCTTAGTCTCGCTGAGAGATGGACCGCTTAGTAGCCTGGATCCCTATTGCTAAAGAGGGGAGAAGCTGCTTTCCATAGTATTCTATATGAGTCTCGCAAATATAGAATAATCTCCCTTAGCTGCAGTACAGCTAGGATACCCTTCTGCCCACAAAAACGAGTCAACGCTGCGATTGAGGGTCAAACAAGAACTCAGGACTGGGATGCCCAGCCTGCTTTTTATTAAGGTTACATGCACACAGGGCACTCCCAGGGGGAGAGGGGGGGAAGCACAAAATCCCCCATCACACATTTAGATAGAGAGCACTGTCCTTTGACAGGCCACAATAGGATTACAGTACTTAAGATAACAAGTTTACAAGTTCATCGTATCAATTAGCAGTCTGGCTCCAGAGGTGATTAGACAATAGTTTCTAAAAGCTGAAAAAAAAGAGTTAACTCTTTATGAAATGAAACTTGTTACAGTTTTCTTGGAGCCCTTCTTAGGCGCTGGCTTGCTGGTTCAGGCATTGCTGCTGGGAAATAAGCTCTTCACAACAGAATAACTAATGCTTCTGTAACATTGCTCCCTTTCTGTGGAACACTCTGGCAGACACGGTCTGACCCCTTTTCGGGGCAGACTAAGGCTGTCCAGACCGCTGGTTATGCGGGGCTGAGGTCGGTTTGTCTGGACAACCCGTCGGCGTTGCCATTCTGTTTCCCAGGTCTGTAAGTAATGGTGAAATTGAAGGTTTGCAACGATAAGCTCCAACGTAATAGCCTGCCGTTATCTCCAGAGACCCGGTTCAGCCACACCAACGGGTTATGGTCGGTGACCAGAGTGAACTCCTGACCATATAAATAGGGAGTCAATTTCTTTAATGCCCACACCAAAGCCAAACACTCCTTTTCGACCGCTGCATAGCTGACTTCGCGGGGCAGGAGCTTCCGGCTGATGTAGGCAACTGGATGCTCCCCTCCATCTTCGCCTACTTGGCTGAGGACAGCTCCCAGCCCGAACATGGAAGCATCTGTATGGACGATAAAACGTTTGTTAAGGGCTGGGGCCGCCAAGACAGGAGCGTTAATTAGAGCATTTTTGAGAGCCTGGAAAGCCGTTTCACAGTGGGGAGACCACAGGACCTGTCGAGGTAAGTTCTTCTTGGTCAAGTCAGTCAGGGGTTTGGCAAGTGTGCTGTAGTCTGGTACGAACCGTCTATAGTACCCTGCCGTGCCCAGGAAGGCTAGGACCTGAGTCTTAGTGATGGGGGTGGGCCAATTGGCGACAGCTTCTATTTTGGCCGGCTCTGGTCGCTGCTTTCCACACCCCACCCGGTGACCCAGGTACTGTACCTCGGCCATCCCAAAGTGGCATTTTTCTGGCTTCAGAGTCAGGCCAGCAGCCCGGATCTGATCCAGAACCATTCCCACATGAGCTAAGTGGTCCTCCCAGGACTCACTGTGGATCGCTATGTCGTCCAGGTAGGCGCAAGCAAAACTCTGGAAGCCATCCAGGAGCCCATCCACCAAGCGCTGGAATGTAGCTGGGGCATTCTTCATCCCAAACGGCATTACCCTAAACTGATATAAGCCGAATGGGGTGACGAATGCCGACTTGGGGATAGCCTCCGGGGCCAGGGGAATCTGCCAGTAACCTTTGCAGAGGTCAATAGTGGTCAGGTAATTTCCCCTGGCTATACGATCGAGTAGCTCGTCTACCCTGGGCATAGGGTAAGCGTCCGTCACGGTATTTTCATTGAGCCTCCGATAGTCTACGCAGAACCGGGTGGTCCCATCTTTCTTGGGCACCAAGACAACTGGGGAGGCCCAGGGACTATCGGAGGGCTCAATTACCCTGAGCTGGAGCATCTCATCGATCTCCTTCTTCATTCCTGTCCTAACTGCTTCGGGGATTCGGTACGGAGCCTGGCGCAAGGGAGCTTGTCCCGGAGTATCTACCTGGTGGGTGGTTAAAGTAGTGTACCCTGGCTTCGGGGAGAAGGTGAGGTGTTTGGACTGGAGGAGTTGGTTGAGCTGCTCCCTTTCAGTGGGGCTAAGTCGGTCCCCTATCTGAACCTGCGCCACTATACCTGTGGGGAGGCTCTTTTCTAATAGGTCTGGAATGGGTAAACTGTCGGGGTCTTCCTGAGGGGAACAACATACGGCCGTCACGTTCTCTGGTCGCTCAAAATATTCCTTGAGCATGTTTACATGGAATGTCTTTCTAAGATTGTTGTCGTGGCAGCTAGCTATCACATAAGTGGTGTCTCCCCTTTTCTCTACGATCTGGTAGGGACCCTGCCAGGACGCCTGCAATTTGTCTGTCTTCACCGGCTTAAGTACTAACACCTTTTGTCCTATGGTGAAGATTCTCTTTCGGGCCCCCCGATCGTACCATACTTTCTGTCTTCTCTGGGCCAACTGGAGATTAGCCCGCACGGATTTGGCTAATTGCTCCATTCGGTCCCTGAGTTCCAGCACGTATGGCACAATTGGGACACCGTCAGCCTCCATCTCTCCCTCCCAGTGCTCCCGGATCAGGTTTAGGGGTCCCCGTACCTTTCTTCCGTAGAGCAACTCGAAGGGAGAGAACCCTGTCGTTTCCTGGGGCACCTCCCGATAAGCAAATAGGAGGTGCGGCAGGAAGCGTTCCCAGTCTCGGTATTCCTGAGTGAACGTCTTGAGCATTTGCTTGAGGGTCCCATTGAACCTCTCACACAGCCCGTTCGTCTGGGGGTGGTATGGGGAGCTTAGGAGGGACTTAATTTTGCAAACCTGCCAGAGTTGTTGGGTCAATTCAGCCGTAAATTGGGTGCCTCGGTCGGATAGGATTTCTTTTGGAAATCCTACCCGGGAGAACACCTGTACTAGTGCATTCGCTACCGTATCCGCTTGTATGTTGGATAGGGCGACAGCCTCTGGGTACCTGGTAGCGTAGTCCACTACGGTAAGAATGTATCGCTTACCGGAGGGACTAGGGGTAGCCAGTGGTCCCACTAGGTCAATAGCAACCCGGCTGAAGGGTTCCTCTACAATGGGCATATTTACTAGCTGGGCTTTAGGGTGATCGCCTCGCCTTCCTACTCGTTGACACACATCGCAGGTGTTACAGTAAGTTCTAACGTCAGCGTGCACCCCTGGCCAAAAGAACGTGTGAGTAATGCGGTGTAGGGTACGGGTAACGGCTAGGTGGCCTGCTAAGGGGATGTCGTGGCCTATTTTGAGGATTTCTTGACGGTATTTGTGGGGCACTACCAGCTGTCGCCTACGCTGTCCCCTTTTCTCTGTCCAGCGGTATAGTTTCCCTTTTTCCCATAAGAATGTTTCGTTATCTGCCCCACCCCCTCCGGTCTCTGCTCGTTCCCGGTACTTTTGTAAGGTCGGGTCAGTCTTAGACTCTGCCTCGAAGGCATCTGGGGTGTCCCAGGGTATGGGGCCTAACCTGTCAGGCAAGGTCGGGGTAGGTCTTACCTGTGTCTCCCGCACTGGTGAGAGCTCTCGCTCCGTCCGGGCTTGGGCCCGTGTAGTCACTGGGTCCGCCTCGTTGTTGCATACTGGAGCATAGGCAGAAGTCATGGGGCCCAAATCGTTGCCCAGTAGTACTTCGGCAGGTAAATTATCCATTAGGCCCACGTTCACAGCCCCCTTTCCCGCTCCCCAATCAAGATGCACTTTAGCTGTTGGAATTTTGTACACATCCCCCCCCGCCACTCTAACGGCCACAGTCTGTCCGGATCGCTTGTGCTCTGGCACCAAATGACTCTGTACCAGCGTGATAGTAGCCCCTGTGTCTCGCAATCCCTCGGTAGATCGCCCCTCGAGCCATACCCTCTGCCGATGGTGCTGGCGGTTATCTGAGGCAGCATATACAGGGTCTGCCTCGTGAAGCGGCCCCACATATCCCTCCATAGGGGCCTCTTGGTTAACACAGAGGGCCCGGGCCGGACGATAGGACCCAGAGGGGTAATTGTAATTCCTGGGTGTCTGGTGCGTATTAAGGGGGCAGCTAGCCATGAAATGCCCTGGTTGCTTGCATCGGTGGCAAGTCGGTCTGGGACGCTCAGAGCTGTTATTGGGTGGTCCTGAGTGTCGGACGGGCCCTGTGGGCACCGGGGCTCGGAATTCAGCACGAGGGGGTGCACGGTAAACCTCTCTGGGTTCGACCCGTGCTGGAGCTCGGTAGTTCATGGGTTCGTGAAGACGGGAGTCATAATGTTCATCGGCCAATTTGGCTGCTTCTTCTAAGGTAGAAGGCCGCCTGTCTCGCAGCCATTCCTTCCCTTGCTGTTCCATGCCATTATAAAAATGTTCTAAGAGAAACAATTGTAAAATTTCCTCCCCAGTCACCGCTTTACTTCCGCTCAGCCAGTGATTTGCCGCTCTCCGCATTCGGTGCGCCCATTCCATATGGGTATCGTTAGGCTTCTTTTCCGTGCCCCGAAACTGTCGGCGATACGTGTCCGGAGTTACAGCGTACCGTCGCAACAGTGTCTCCTTAACTAGCTCATACTGTGTCACTTCCTCAGCACCCAGAGTACGAAAGGCTTCCAGGGCTCGCCCGGATAGTTTCCCAGACAATATCGTGGGCCACTCTCTGTTGGGAATCTGGTGCAGGGCACATTGCCTTTCGAAGTCCGCCAAATATTCATCAATCCCTGTCTTGCTCTCTAGGAAGGGTCGAAATGCCGCATAGGGTATCTTGGGCCTCCCAGCATTTTCGACAGGGATGATTACCTGCGGGGCTTCAGCATTGCGGTGTGCGTTCGCTAGGTTGAGTTCGTGGGCTCGAGTCTCTCGTATATCCTCGTCCGCCTCCGCCATCAACTGCTGTACCAATTCCATGGAGGGGTTCGGCCCGTATAATGAGAGCCTTTCCCGAACAATCCTGGTTTTTTCGTCACTAATCGTGGTCGGTGTTTCCGCCATTGTGAAGCTCTGATCCAGTTCGGTCAATTCTGCGATCAGCTCTCTCCTCGGCCGGTTGCTGGCGTACCCCCCTCTGCTTTCAAGTAAATCCTTTAGGGTTGTACGCTTCAATTTTTCGTAAGCGCTCTCCATCCGTTCTGTACCTCTCCTAGGAAATCCAGGAAAATCCCGCCGCTGCCGCCAAATGTTACGGTTACCCTTAGTCTCGCTGAGAGATGGACCGCTTAGTAGCCTGGATCCCTATTGCTAAAGAGGGGAGAAGCTGCTTTCCATAGTATTCTATATGAGTCTCGCAAATATAGAATAATCTCCCTTAGCTGCAGTACAGCTAGGATACCCTTCTGCCCACAAAAACGAGTCAACGCTGCGATTGAGGGTCAAACAAGAACTCAGGACTGGGATGCCCAGCCTGCTTTTTATTAAGGTTACATGCACACAGGGCACTCCCAGGGGGAGAGGGGGGGAAGCACAAAATCCCCCATCACACATTTAGATAGAGAGCACTGTCCTTTGACAGGCCACAATAGGATTACAGTACTTAAGATAACAAGTTTACAAGTTCATCTTATCAATTAGCAGTCTGGCTCCAGAGGTGATTAGACAATAGTTTCTAAAAGCTGAAAAAAAAGAGTTAACTCTTTATGAAATGAAACTTGTTACAGTTTTCTTGGAGCCCTTCTTAGGCGCTGGCTTGCTGGTTCAGGCATTGCTGCTGGGAAATAAGCTCTTCACAACAGAATAACTAATGCTTCTGTAACAACAGGAATTTTCCCTCATAACGGACCACAATCCCTTAGTCTGGCTCAACCGGGTCTCAGGAGACAATGGTAGATTGCTGAGGTGGAGTTTAGCCCTCCAGCCCTATAACTTCACCATCAGCTACCGGCCCGGTAAGCTAAACGGGAATGCCGATGGATTGTCCCGGCAAACTGATATGCCTACCACCACCCAGTCCGGTCATCCCCAAGTTGACCCGCCAAAGGGTCAAGCCGGGTCTGCCGGAGTGTTCCACAAGGGGGGAGCTATGTGACAGACCCTTCGGTCAGGACTGAAAGTGTTAACTTTATTTTCTAACCACAAGTGGCTGGCTCCAGCTACAATCTAATTAATGCTTAGCATTCTATTGTTTGATCACCTCCAGAGAGAAAACGCCTAAGTGATAAGGAGAGTCAAGAGTGTCCTGTGGTTGAAGTGTTTAAGTAATCTAATCCTATTGTATCATGTCAAGGGCGCTTCTCCCTTTTATCTAATGTACAACATTCTTTCAACCCCCATCTGTGGGGGGGTCAAAAACCTGTATAAATCTGTGTGCTGCCTTCAAATAAAGTTATTATCCTGTTTTAAACCTGAAATGTGGAGCTTGGTCTCATGTTTGCAGGGAAACTGATCAAGGTTGTGAAGTGCTGATTCTGTATGCAGGACATTGTTCATCTGGTATTAACCCTTGGTACACTGTTGGTACCGTAACACCGCCTAACTCAGAATTTCTTTTGGCCAGGGATCACCAAAGATATTAGGCAGTATTGTCAGACGTGTGACACCTGCCAACAAGTAGGGAAAAGAGGAGACCGAAATAAGGCGAAGCTACACTCCCTACCCATAATAGAGGAGCCTTTTAGTCGAGTGGCGGTGGCCTCATTGGCCCCCTAGCCAAGCCTAGCCCCTCGGGGAAGAGGTATATACTCACGTTCGTGGATTATGCCACCCGATATCCCGAGGCGGTGGCTCTGGCTAATATTCATGCCAAGACCGTGGCGGATGCCCTCATCAAAATCTTCTCCTGCATGGGATTTCCCCGGGAGATTATTTCGGACTGGGGCACCCAGTTTACGGCCGAGATTACCCACCAGTTGTGGAGAGCATGTGGGGTGAAACCCATTGTAAATTCCGCTTATCACCCCCAGTCTAATGGGCTCTGTGAACGGTTTAATGGAACACTGAAACAGATGCTCCGCACGTTCATAGATACCCAGAAGAACTGGGAGCAGTTTCTACCCCATTTGCTTTTCGCCTACCGGGAGGTACTTCAGGAGTCCACGGGGTTCTCTCCCTTTGAATTATTATTCGGAAGGAGGGTACGGGGTCCCCTAGACTTAACCTGAGAGCATTGGGAGGGGGAAGTCACTAGTGACGGTACTCCTATTGTACCATACGTGCTGGAGTTTAGGGAGCGCCTGCAGGCCCTGACTCGGACAGTCCGCTCCAACCTTCAGGCGGCTCAAACCCGTCAGCGCCCTTGGTATGATAGGGGCACCAGGGACCGCAGTTTTCAGACTGGGCAGAAGGTGCTAATCTTAAAACCGGTCAAAAATGATAAACTGCAGACCTCCTGGCAGGGCCCATACAAGGTAGTGGAACAAATCTGTGACACCACCTATGTGATCGGCCCATGTACTGGAGCAGGCGGTAGACGCATGCTCCATGTAAATATGTTGAAGCCGTACCATGAACGCGCAGAGGAGGTGAATGCTATTTGCGCCCCTGCCGCGGATGACGCAGACAGTTTACCTCTTCCGACCTCCTAGGAATAAAGAACCGGAATGAAGGTCTGGGAGAGGTACAATTGGGTGAGCAGTTAAGTCCTCGGGAACGAGCTCAAATAGCAGAGCTACTGCAGGAAAAGAGAGACACGTTCTCCAACGTGCCTGTATATACCCGACTGGCCACCCATAGGGTAGAAACCCCAGGTCACCTCCCCATGCGTCAACCTCCTTACCGCATACCAGAATCGGTGAGAGAACATATGCGGAAGGAGATTGACAAGATGCTACAGTTAGGAGTGATTGAGCACTCGGACAGCCCCTGGGCCTCGCCGGTAGTTCTAGTGCCGAAGCGGGATGGCACGACCCGCTTCTGCGTAGACTACCGGAAACTTAATGATAAAACCGTCTCTGACGCCTACCCTTTGCCCCGGATAGATGAGCTCCTGGATAAAATGGCTCACCATAGATCTGTGTAAGGGGTACTGGCAGATACCACTAACCGAGGATGCCATCCCCAAATCAGCGTTCGTCACCCCGTTTGGCCTGTACCAATTCAAGGTCATGCCATTCGGGATGAAGAACGCTCCGGCTACTTTCCAGCGAATGGTAGATTGGCTACTGGATGGGTCCCAAGAGTACGCATGCGCCTATTTAGATGACATAGCTATATTTAGCAGCTCCTGGGACGAGCATTTGAACCATATAGGGGCGATCCTAGATCGCATTAGGGAGGCAGGATTAACCCTTAAGCCTAGCAAATGTCATATAGGGATGGCGGAGGTCCAGTACCTAGGGCATCGAGTAGGTAGCGGGCAGCAGAAGCCCGAACCGGCCAAGGTAGAGGCCGTAGCCAAGTGGCCCACTCCCCGTACCAAGACCCAAGTGCTAGCCTTTCTAGGTACCGCAGGCTATTATAGGAAGATCGTACCTAATTATAGTACCCTAGCCAAACCCCTCACCGACCTCACCCGTAAAAACCTTCCTAAGATTGTTACTTGGAGCCCAGAGTTTGAACAAGCATTCCAAGAACTGAAAAACGCTCTCGTAAATGCCCCTATCCTTGCTGCCCCGGATCCAACTAAACGCTTTCTCGTCCATACAGACGCTTCTATGTTTGGATTTAGAGCAGTGTTGAGCCAAGTCGGGGCTGATGGCGGCGAGCATCCTGTGGCCTACCTAAGCAGGAACTGTTACCCCGAGAAGTTAGCTACGCCGCCATCGAAAAGGAATGCCTGGCCGTGGTGTGGGCCCTCAAGAAACTTCAGCCATATCTATATGGACAACAATTTTCCCTGCTAACAGATCACAACCCGTTGGTGTGGCTGAACAGGGTATCCGGAGACAATGCCCGGCTGTTACGCTGGAGTTTGGCGCTGCAGCCATTTGACTTAACAATCCATTACCAACCTGGGAAGCAAATCGGCAACGCCGACGGATTGTCCAGACAAACTGAACTTGAACCTTGATCTGTGAACACTCCTCCGGACCTCCCCAAGCCAATCCGTTGGGATCAGACTGGGTATGCCGGCTTGGTTCTGGGGGAGCATTGTGGCAAACCTCGCCACTTATGAACTATGCAGGAATTATTATTTAGGCTAATGGTTAAAATGTATGTTAAACTGTATGTTACTGTTTAAACTCCCTGCTGTTTTATTTGGGAAACCCCATGTAGGGGAGACTGGTTTTTTTAAAAGTGTTTGTTTTTCCGGTTGAAGAAAAAGTGGTTGTTGACTCCCAAGCTATGTGTTGTCTAGTGCTTGGTGGAAAGGGGTTATTATTACAATTACCAAGAGTAGTTATTTGCTTGTCTCTGCTTAACAAAAAGATATTACAGATCCTACTGCCTCTCTGCTACAATTACCAAGAGTAGTTACTTGCTTGTCTCTGCCTACCCAAAAGATATTACAGATCCTACTGCCTCTCTGCTACAATTACCAAGAGTGGTTACTTGCTTGTCTCTGCCTACCCAAAAGATATTACAGATCCTACTGCCTCTCTGCTACACCTAGCACCTGAGGTATTATAAGTGATGATAAACAGGTGTGTAATCTATACTATATACTGATTACCTAGCACCTGAGGTATTATTAGTGATGATAAACAGGTGTGTAATCTATACTATATACTGATTACCTAGCACATGAGGTATTATTAGTGATGATAAACAGGTGTGTAATCTATAATATATACTGATTACCTAGTACCTGAGGTATTATTAGTGATGATAAAGAGGAGGGGTAATCTATACTATATACTGATTACCTAGCACCTGAGGTATTATTAGTGATGATAAACAGGTGTGTAATCTATACTATATACTGATTACCTTACACCTGAGGTATTATTTCTGATGATGAACAGGTGTGTAATCTATACTATATACTGATTACCTAGCACCTGAAGTATTATTAGTGATGATAAACAGGAGGGGTAATCTATACTATATACTGATTACCTAGCACATGAGGTATTATTAGTGTAAACAGGTGTGTAATCTATACTATATACTGATTACCTAGCACCTCAGGTATTATTAGTGTTGATAAACAGGTGTGTAATCTATACTATATACTGATTACCTAGCACCTGAGGTATTATTAGTGATGATAAACAGGTGTGTAATCTATACTATATACTGATTACCTAGCACCTGAGGTATTATTAGTGATGATAAACAGGTGTGTAATCTATACTATATACTGATTACCTAGCACCTGAGGTATTATTAGTGATGATACACAGGTGTGTAATCTATACTATATACTGATTACCTAGCACATGAGGTATTAGTGATGATAAACAGGTGTGTAATCTATACTATATACTGATTACCTAGCACCTGAGGTATTATTAGTGATGATAAACAGGTGTGTAATCTATACTATATACTAATTACCTAGCACCTGAGGTATTATTAGTGATGATAAACAGGTGTGTAATCTATACTATATTCTGATTACCTAGCACCTGAGGTATTATTAGCGATGGGAAACAGGTGTATTATCTATACTATATACTGATTACCTAGCACCTGAGGTATTATTAGTGATAATAAACAGGTGTGTAATCTATACTATATACTGATCACCCAGCACATGAGGTATTATTAGTGATGATAAACAGGTGTATAATCTATACTATATACTGATTACCTAGCACCTGAGGTATTATTAGTGATGATAAACAGGTGTGTAATCTATACTATATACTGATTACCTAGCACATGAGGTATTATTATTGATGATAAACAGGTGTGTAATCTATACTATATACTGATTACCTTACATCTGAGGTATTATTTCTGATGATAAACAAGTGTGTAATCTATACTATATACTGATTACCTAGCACCTGAGGTATTATTAGTGATGATAAACAGGTGTGTAATCTATACTATATACTGATTACCCAGCACATGAGGTATTATTAGTGATGATAAACAGGTGTGTAATCTATACTATATACTGATTACCTAGCACCTGAGGTATTATTAGTGATGATAAACAGGTGTGTAATCTATACTATATACTGATTACCTAGCACCTGAGTTATTATAAGTGATGATAAACAGGTGTGTAATCTATACTATATACTGATTACCTAGCACATGAGGTATTATTTCTGATGATAAACAGGTGTGTAATCTATACTATATACTAATTACCTAGCACCTGAGGTATTATTAGTGATGATAAACAGGTGTGTAATCTATACTATATACTGATTACCTAGCACATGAGGTATTATTAGTGATGATAAACAGGTGTGTAACTATACTATATACTGATTACCCAGCACATGAGGTATTATTAGTGATGATAAATAGGTGTGTAATATATACTATATACTGATTACCTGGCACCTCAGGTATTATTAGTGATGATAAACAGGTGTGTAATCTATACTATATACTAATTACCTAGCACATGAGGTATTATTAGTGATGATAAACAGGTGTGTAATCTATACTATATACTGATTACCTAGCACCTGAAGTATTATTAGTGATGATAAACAGGTGTGTAATCTATACTATATACTGATTACCTAGCAGTCTGTGGTATAATTAGTGATGATAAACAGATGTGTAATCTATACTATATACTGATTACCTAGCACCTCAGGTATTGTTAGTGATGATAAACATGTGTGTAATCTATACTATATACTGATTACCTGGCATCTGAGGTATTATTAGTGATGATAAACAGGTGTGTAATCTATACTATATACTGATTACCTAGCACCTCAGGTATTATTAGTGATGATAAACAGGTGTGTAATCTATACTATATACTGATTACCTAGCACCTGAGGTATTATTAGTGATGATACACAGGTGTGTAATCTATACTATATACTGATTACCTAGCACATGAGGTATTAGTGATGATAAACAGGTGTGTAATCTATACTATATACTGATTACCTAGCACCTGAGGTATTATTAGCGATGGGAAACAGGTGTATAATCTATACTATATACTGATTACCTAGCACCTGAGGTATTATTAGTGATGATAAACAGGTGTGTAATCTATACTATATACTGATTACCTAGCACATGAGGTATTATTAGTGATGATAAACAGGTGTGTAATCTATACTATATACTGATTACCTAGCACCTCAGGTATTATTAGTGATGATAAACAGGTGTGTAATCTATACTATATACTGATTACCCAGCACATGAGGTATTATTAGTGATGATAAATAAGTGTGTAATCTATACTATATACTGATTACCTAGCACATGAGGTATTATTAGTGATTATAAACAGGTGTGTAATCTATACTATATACTGATTACCTAGCACCTGAGGTATTATGAGTGATAATAAACATGTGTGTAATCTATACTATATACTGATTACCTAGCACCTGAGGTATTATTAGTGATGATAAACAGGTGTGTAATCTATACTATATACTGATTACCTAGCACATGAGGTATTAGCGATGATAAACAGGTGTGTAATCTATACTATATACTGATTACCTAGCACCTGAGGTAATATTACTGATAATAAACAGGTATGTAATCTATACTATATACTGATTACCTAGCACCTGAGGTATTATTAGTGATGATAAACAGGTGTGTAATCTATACTATATACTGATTACCTAGCACCTGAGGTATTATTAGTGATGATAAACAGGTGTGTAATCTATACTATATACTGATTACCTAGCACATGAGGTATTATTAGTGATGATAAACAGGTGTGTAATCTATACTATATACTGATTACCTAGCACCTGAGGTATTATTAGTGATGATAAACAGGTGTGTAATCTATACTATATACTGATTACCTAGCACCTGAGGTATTATTAGTGATGATAAACAGGTGTGTAATCTATACTATATACTGATTACCTAGCAAATGAGGTATTATTAGTGATGATAAACAGGTGTGTAATCTATACTATATACTGATTACCTAGCACATGAGGTATTATTAGCGATAATAAACAGGTGTGTAATCTATACTATATACTGATTACCTAGCACATGAGGTATTATTAGCGATGGGAAACAGGTGTATAATCTATACTATATACTGATTACCTAGCACCTCAGGTATTATTAGTGATGATAAACAGGTGTGTAATCTATACTATATACTGATTACCCAGCACATGAGGTATTATTAGTGATGATAAATAAGTGTGTAATCTATACTATATACTGATTACCTAGCACATGAGGTATTATTAGTGATTATAAACAGGTGTGTAATCTATACTATATACTGATTACCTAGCACCTGAGGTATTATGAGTGATAATAAACATGTGTGTAATCTATACTATATACTGATTACCTAGCACCTGAGGTATTATTAGTGATGATAAACAGGTGTGTAATCTATACTATATACTGATTACCTAGCAGTCTGTGGTATTATTAGTGATGATAAACAGGTGTGTAATCTATACTATATACTGATTACCTAGCAAATGAGGTATTATTAGCGATGGTAAACAGGTGTGTAATCTATACTATATACTGATTACCTAGCACCTGAGGTATTATTAGTGATGATAAACAGGTGTGTAATCTATACTATATACTGATTACCTAGCACCTGAGGTATTATTAGTGATGATAAACAGGTGTGTAATCTATACTATATACTGATTACCTAGCACCTGAGTTATTATTAGTGATGATAAACAGGTGTGTAATCTATACTATATACTGATTACCTAGCACCTGAGGTAATATTACTGATAATAAACAGGTGTGTAATCTATACTATATACTGATTACCTTGCACCTGAGGTATTATTAGCGATGAGAAACAGGTGTGTAATCTATACTATATACTGATTACCTAGCAAATGAGGTATTATTAGTGATGATACACAGGAGGGGTAATCTATACTATATACTGATTTGCCTAGCACATGAGGTATTATTAGTGATGATAAACAGGTGTGTAATCTATACTATATACTGATTACCTAGCACCTGAGGTATTATTAGTGATGATAAACAGGTGTGTAATCTATACTATATACTGATTACCTAGCACCTGAAGTATTATTAGTAATGATAAACATGTGTGTAATCTATACTATATACTGATTACCTAGCACCTGAGGTATTATTAGTGATGATAAACAGGTGTGTAATCTATACTATATACTGATTACCTAGCACCTGAGGTATTTTTAGTGATGATAAACAGGTGTGTAATCTATACTATATACTGATTACCTAGCACCTGAGGTATTATTAGTGATGATAAACAGGTGTGTAATCTATACTATATACTGATTACCTAGCACCTGATGTATTATTAGTGATGATAAACAGGTGTGTAATCTATACTATATACTGATTACCTAGCACATGAGGTATTATTAGTGATGATAAACAGGTGTGTAATCTATACTATATACTGATTACCTAGCACTTGAGGTATTATTAGTGATGATAAACAGGTGTGTAATCTATACTATATACTGATTACCTAGCACCTGAGGTATTATTAGTGATGATAAACATGTGTGTAATCTATACTATATACTGATTACCTAGCACCTGAGGTATTATTAGTGATGATAAACAGGTGTGTAATCTATACTATATACTGATTACCTAGCACATGAGGTATTATTAGTGATGATAAACAGGTGTGTAATCTATACTATATACTGATTACCTAGCACCTGCGGTATTATTAGTGATGATAAACAGGTGTGTAATCTATACTATATACTGATTACCTAGCACCTGATGTATTATTAGTGATGATAAACAGGTGTGTAATCTATACTATATACTGATTACCTAGCACCTGAGGTATTATTAGTAATAATAAACATGTGTGTAATCTATATTATATACGGATTACCTAGCAAATGAGGTATTATTAGCGATGGTAAACAGGTGTGTAATCTATACTATATACTGATTACCTAGCACCTGAGGTATTATTAGTGATTATAAACAGGTGTGTAATCTATACTATATACTGATTACCTAGCACCTGAGGTATTATTAGTGATAATAAACAGGTGTGTAATCTATACTATATACTGATTACCTAGCACATGAGGTATTAGTGATGATAAACAGGTGTGTAATCTATACTATATACTAATTACCCAGCACATGAGGTATTATTAGTGATGATAAACAGGTGCATAATCTATACTATATACTGATTACCTAGCACATGAGGTATTATTACTGATGATAAACAGTTGTATAATCTATACTATATACTGATTAGCTTACACCTGAGGTATTATTAGTGATGATTAACAGGTGTGTAATCTATACTATATACTGATTACCTTACATCTGAGGTATTATTAGTGATGATAAACAGGAGGGATAATCTATACTATATTCTGATTACCTAGCACCTGAGGTATTATTAGTGATGATAAACAGGTGTGTAATGTATACTATATACTGATTACCTAGCACCTGAGGTATTATTAGTAATAATAAACATGTGTGTAATCTATATTATATACTGATTACCTAGCAACTGAGGTATTATAAGTGATGATAAACAGGTGTGTAATCTATACTATATACTGATTACCTAACACCTGAGGTATTATTAGTGATGATAAACAGGTGTGTAATCTATACTATATACTGATTTCCTAGCAGTCTGTGGTATTATTAGTGATGATAAACAGGTGTGTAATCTATACTATATACTGATTACCTAGCACATGAGGTATTATTAGTGATGATAAACAGGTGTGTAATCTATACTATATACTGATTACCTAGCATCTGAGGTATTATTAGTGATGATAAACAGGTGTATAATCTATACTATATACTGATTACCTAGCACCTGAGGTATTATTAGTGATAATAAACAGGTGTGTAATCTATACTATATACTGATTACCTAGCACCTGAGGTATTATTAGTGATGATAAACAGATGTGTAATCTATACTATATACTGATTACCTAGCACATGAGGTATTAGTGATGATAAACAGGTGTGTAATCTATACTATATACTGATTACCTAGCACCTGAGGTATTATTAGTGATGATAAACAGATGTGTAATCTATACTATATACTGATTACCTAGCACCTGAGGTATTATTAGTGATGATAAACAGATGTGTAATCTATACTATATACTGATTACCTAGCATATGAGGTATTATTAGTGATGATAAACAGGTGTGTAATCTATACTATATACTGATTACCTAGCACATGAGGTATTATTAGTGATGATAAACAGGAGGGGTAAACTATACTATATACTGATTACCTAGCACATGAGGTATTATTAGTGATGATAAACAGGAGGGGTAAACTATACTATATACTGATTACCTAGCACATGAGGTATTATTAGTGATGATAAACAGGTGTGTAATCTATACTATATACTGATTACCTAGCACATGAGGTATTAGTGATGATAAACAGGTGTGTAATCTATACTATATACTGATTACCTATCACATGAGGTATTATTAACGATAATAAACTGGTGTGTAATCTATACTATATACTGATTACCTAGCACCTGAGGTATTATTAGTGATGATAAACAGGTGTGTAATCTATACTATATACTGATTACCTAGCACCTGAGGTATTTTTAGTGATGATAAACAGGTGTGTAATCTATACTATATACTGATTACCTAGCACCTGAGGTATTATTAGTGATAATAAACAGGTGTGTAATCTATACTATATACTGATTACCTAGCACCTGATGTATTATTAGTGATGATAAACAGGTGTGTAATCTATACTATATACTGATTACCTAGCACCTGAGTTATTATTAGTAATAATAAACATGTGTGTAATCTATATTATATACTGATTACCTAGCAAATGAGGTATTATTAGCGATGGTAAACAGGTGTGTAATCTATACTATATACGGATTACCTAGCACATGAGGTATTAGTGATGATAAACAGGTGTGTAATCTATACAATATACTAATTACCCAGCACATGAGGTATTATTAGTGATGATAAACAGGTGTATAATCTATACTATATACTGATTACCTTACACCTGAGGTATTATTAGTGATGATAAACAGGTGTGTAATCTATACTATATACTGATTACCTAGCACCTCAGGTATTATTAGTGATGATAAACAAGTGTGTAATCTATACTATATACTAATTACCTAGCACCTGAGGTATTATTAGTGATGATACACAGGTGTGTAATCTATACTATATTCTGATTACCTAGCACCTGAGGTATTATTAGCGATGGGAAACAGGTGTATTATCTATACTATATACTGATTACCTAGCACCTGAGGTATTATTAGTGATAATAAACAGGTGTGTAATCTATACTATATACTGATCACCCAGCACATGAGGTATTATTAGTGATGATAAACAAGTGTATAATCTATACTATATACTGATTACCTAGCACCTGAGGTATTATTAGTGATGATAAACAGGTGTGTAATCTATACTATATACTGATTACCTAGCACCTGAAGTATTATTAGTAATGATAAACATGTGTGTAATCTATACTATATACTGATTACCTAGCACCTGAGGTATTATTAGTGATGATAAACAGGTGTGTAATCTATACTATATACTGATTACCTAGCACCTGAGGTATTTTTAGTGATGATAAACAGGTGTGTAATCTATACTATATACTGATTACCTAGCACCTGAGGTATTATTAGTGATGATAAACAGGTGTGTAATCTATACTATATACTGATTACCTAGCACCTGATGTATTATTAGTGATGATAAACAGGTGTGTAATCTATACTATATACTGATTACCTAGCACATGAGGTATTATTAGTGATGATAAACAGGTGTGTAATCTATACTATATACTGATTACCTAGCACTTGAGGTATTATTAGTGATGATAAACAGGTGTGTAATCTATACTATATACTGATTACCTAGCACCTGAGGTATTATTAGTGATGATAAACATGTGTGTAATCTATACTATATACTGATTACCTAGCACCTGAGGTATTATTAGTGATGATAAACAGGTGTGTAATCTATACTATATACTGATTACCTAGCACATGAGGTATTATTAGTGATGATAAACAGGTGTGTAATCTATACTATATACTGATTACCTAGCACCTGCGGTATTATTAGTGATGATAAACAGGTGTGTAATCTATACTATATACTGATTACCTAGCACCTGATGTATTATTAGTGATGATAAACAGGTGTGTAATCTATACTATATACTGATTACCTAGCACCTGAGGTATTATTAGTAATAATAAACATGTGTGTAATCTATATTATATACGGATTACCTAGCAAATGAGGTATTATTAGCGATGGTAAACAGGTGTGTAATCTATACTATATACTGATTACCTAGCACCTGAGGTATTATTAGTGATTATAAACAGGTGTGTAATCTATACTATATACTGATTACCTAGCACCTGAGGTATTATTAGTGATAATAAACAGGTGTGTAATCTATACTATATACTGATTACCTAGCACATGAGGTATTAGTGATGATAAACAGGTGTGTAATCTATACTATATACTAATTACCCAGCACATGAGGTATTATTAGTGATGATAAACAGGTGCATAATCTATACTATATACTGATTACCTAGCACATGAGGTATTATTACTGATGATAAACAGTTGTATAATCTATACTATATACTGATTAGCTTACACCTGAGGTATTATTAGTGATGATTAACAGGTGTGTAATCTATACTATATACTGATTACCTTACATCTGAGGTATTATTAGTGATGATAAACAGGAGGGATAATCTATACTATATTCTGATTACCTAGCACCTGAGGTATTATTAGTGATGATAAACAGGTGTGTAATGTATACTATATACTGATTACCTAGCACCTGAGGTATTATTAGTAATAATAAACATGTGTGTAATCTATATTATATACTGATTACCTAGCAACTGAGGTATTATAAGTGATGATAAACAGGTGTGTAATCTATACTATATACTGATTACCTAACACCTGAGGTATTATTAGTGATGATAAACAGGTGTGTAATCTATACTATATACTGATTTCCTAGCAGTCTGTGGTATTATTAGTGATGATAAACAGGTGTGTAATCTATACTATATACTGATTACCTAGCACATGAGGTATTATTAGTGATGATAAACAGGTGTGTAATCTATACTATATACTGATTACCTAGCATCTGAGGTATTATTAGTGATGATAAACAGGTGTATAATCTATACTATATACTGATTACCTAGCACCTGAGGTATTATTAGTGATAATAAACAGGTGTGTAATCTATACTATATACTGATTACCTAGCACCTGAGGTATTATTAGTGATGATAAACAGATGTGTAATCTATACTATATACTGATTACCTAGCACATGAGGTATTAGTGATGATAAACAGGTGTGTAATCTATACTATATACTGATTACCTAGCACCTGAGGTATTATTAGTGATGATAAACAGATGTGTAATCTATACTATATACTGATTACCTAGCACCTGAGGTATTATTAGTGATGATAAACAGATGTGTAATCTATACTATATACTGATTACCTAGCATATGAGGTATTATTAGTGATGATAAACAGGTGTGTAATCTATACTATATACTGATTACCTAGCACATGAGGTATTATTAGTGATGATAAACAGGAGGGGTAAACTATACTATATACTGATTACCTAGCACATGAGGTATTATTAGTGATGATAAACAGGAGGGGTAAACTATACTATATACTGATTACCTAGCACATGAGGTATTATTAGTGATGATAAACAGGTGTGTAATCTATACTATATACTGATTACCTAGCACATGAGGTATTAGTGATGATAAACAGGTGTGTAATCTATACTATATACTGATTACCTATCACATGAGGTATTATTAACGATAATAAACTGGTGTGTAATCTATACTATATACTGATTACCTAGCACCTGAGGTATTATTAGTGATGATAAACAGGTGTGTAATCTATACTATATACTGATTACCTAGCACCTGAGGTATTTTTAGTGATGATAAACAGGTGTGTAATCTATACTATATACTGATTACCTAGCACCTGAGGTATTATTAGTGATAATAAACAGGTGTGTAATCTATACTATATACTGATTACCTAGCACCTGATGTATTATTAGTGATGATAAACAGGTGTGTAATCTATACTATATACTGATTACCTAGCACCTGAGTTATTATTAGTAATAATAAACATGTGTGTAATCTATATTATATACTGATTACCTAGCAAATGAGGTATTATTAGCGATGGTAAACAGGTGTGTAATCTATACTATATACGGATTACCTAGCACATGAGGTATTAGTGATGATAAACAGGTGTGTAATCTATACAATATACTAATTACCCAGCACATGAGGTATTATTAGTGATGATAAACAGGTGTATAATCTATACTATATACTGATTACCTTACACCTGAGGTATTATTAGTGATGATAAACAGGTGTGTAATCTATACTATATACTGATTACCTAGCACCTCAGGTATTATTAGTGATGATAAACAAGTGTGTAATCTATACTATATACTAATTACCTAGCACCTGAGGTATTATTAGTGATGATACACAGGTGTGTAATCTATACTATATTCTGATTACCTAGCACCTGAGGTATTATTAGCGATGGGAAACAGGTGTATTATCTATACTATATACTGATTACCTAGCACCTGAGGTATTATTAGTGATAATAAACAGGTGTGTAATCTATACTATATACTGATCACCCAGCACATGAGGTATTATTAGTGATGATAAACAAGTGTATAATCTATACTATATACTGATTACCTAGCACCTGAGGTATTATTAGTGATGATAAACAGGTGTGTAATCTATACTATATACTGATTACCTAGCACATGAGGTATTATTATTGATGATAAACAGGTGTGTAATCTATACTATATACTGATTACCTTACATCTGAGGTATTATTTCTGATGATAAACAAGTGTGTAATCTATACTATATACTGATTACCTAGCACCTGAGGTATTATTAGTGATGATAAACAGGTGTGTAATCTATACTATATACTGATTACCCAGCACATGAGGTATTATTAGTGATGTTAAACAGGTGTGTAATCTATACTATATACTGATTACCTAGCACCTGAGGTATTATTAGTGATGATAAACAGGTGTGTAATCTATACTATATACTGATTACCTAGCACCTGAGTTATTATAAGTGATGATAAACAGGTGTGTAATCTATACAATATACTGATTACCTAGCACATGAGGTATTATTTCTGATGATAAACAGGTGTGTAATCTATACTATATACTGATTACCTAGCACCTGAGTTATTATAAGTGATGATAAACAGGTGTGTAATCTATACTATATACTGATTACCTAGCACATGAGGTATTATTTCTGATGATAAACAGGTGTGTAATCTATACTATATACTGATTACCTAGCACCTGAGTTATTATAAGTGATGATAAACAGGTGTGTAATCTATACTATATACTGATTACCTAGCACATGAGGTATTATTTCTGATGATAAACAGGTGTGTAATCTATACTATATACTAATTACCTAGCACCTGAGGTATTATTAGTGATGATAAACAGGTGTGTAATCTATACTATATACTGATTACCTAGCACATGAGGTATTATTAGTGATGATAAACAGGTGTGTAACTATACTATATACTGATTACCCAGCACATGAGGTATTATTAGTGATGATAAATAGGTGTGTAATATATACTATATACTGATTACCTAGCACCTCAGGTATTATTAGTGATGATAAACAGGTGTGTAATCTATACTATATACTGATTACCTAGCACATGAGGTATTATTAGTGATGATAAACAGGTGTGTAATCTATACTATATACTGATTACCTAGCACCTGAAGTATTATTAGTGATGATAAACAGGTGTGTAATCTATACTATATACTGATTACCTAGCAGTCTGTGGTATAATTAGTGATGATAAACAGATGTGTAATCTATACTATATACTGATTACCTAGCACCTCAGGTATTATTAGTGATGATAAACATGTGTGTAATCTATACTATATACTGATTACCTAGCATCTGAGGTATTATTAGTGATGATAAACAGGTGTGTAATCTATACTATATACTGATTACCTAGCACCTCAGGTATTAGTGATGATACACAGGTGTGTAATCTATACTATATACTGATTACCTAGCACATGAGGTATTAGTGATGATAAACAGGTGTGTAATCTATACTATATACTGATTACCTAGCACCTGAGGTATTATTAGCGATGGGAAACAGGTGTATAATCTATACTATATACTGATTACCTAGCACATGAGGTATTATTATTGATGATAAACAGGTGTGTAATCTATACTATATACTGATTACCTTACATCTGAGGTATTATTTCTGATGATAAACAAGTGTGTAATCTATACTATATACTGATTACCTAGCACCTGAGGTATTATTAGTGATGATAAACAGGTGTGTAATCTATACTATATACTGATTACCCAGCACATGAGGTATTATTAGTGATGATAAACAGGTGTATAATCTATACTATATACTGATTACCTAGCACCTGAGGTATTATTAGTGATGATAAACAGGTGTGTAATCTATACTATATACTAATTACCTAGCACCTGAGTTATTATAAGTGATGATAAACAGGTGTGTAATCTATACTATATACTGATTACCTAGCACATGAGGTATTATTAGTGATGATAAACAGGTGTGTAACTATACTATATACTGATTACCCAGCACATTGAGGTATTATTAGTGATGATAAATAGGTGTGTAATATATACTATATACTGATTACCTAGCACCTCAGGTATTATTAGTGATGATAAACAGGTGTGTAATCTATACTATATACTGATTACCTAGCACCTGAGGTATTATTAGTGATGATAAACATGTGTGTAATCTATACTATATACTGATTACCTTGCACATGAGGTATTATTAGTGATGATAAACATGTGTGTAATCTATATTATATACTGATTACCTAGCACATGAGGTATTATTAGTGATGATAAACAGGTGTGTAATCTATACTATATACTGATTACCTAGCACCTGAAGTATTATTAGTGATGATAAACAGGTGTGTTATCTATACTATATACTGATTACCTAGCAGTCTGTGGTATAATTAGTGATGATAAACAGATGTGTAATCTATACTATATACTGATTACCTAGCACCTCAGGTATTATTAGTGATGATAAACATGTGTGTAATCTATACTATATACTGATTACCTAGCATCTGAGGTATTATTAGTGATGATAAACAGGTGTGTAATCTATACTATATACTGATTACCTAGCACCTCAGGTATTATTAGTGATGATAAACAGGTGTGTAATCTATACTATATACTGATTACCTAGCACCTGAGGTATTATTAGTGATGATACACAGGTGTGTAATCTATACTATATACTGATTACCTAGCACATGAGGTATTAGTGATGATAAACAGGTGTGTAATCTATACTATATACTGATTACCTAGCACCTGAGGTATTATTAGCGATGGGAAACAGGTGTGTAATCTATACTATATACTGATTACCTAGCACATGAGGTATTATTAGTGATTATAAACAGGTGTGTAATCTATACTATATACTGATTACCTAGCACCTGAGGTATTATTAGTGATGATAAACAGGTGTGTAATCTATACTATATACTGATTACCTAGCACATGAGGTATTATTAGTGATGATAAACAGGTGTGTAATCTACACTATATACTGATTACCTAGTACCTGAGGTATTATTAGTGATGATAAACAGGTGTGTAATCTATACTATATACTGATTACCTAGCACATGAGGTATTATTAGCGATAATAAACAGGTGTGTAATCTATACTATATACTGATTACCTAGCACATGAGGTATTATTAGCGATGGGAAACAGGTGTATAATCTATACTATATACTGATTACCTAGCACCTCAGGTATTATTAGTGATGATAAACAGGTGTGTAATCTATACTATATACTGATTACCCAGCACATGAGGTATTATAAGTGATGATAAATAGGTGTGTAATCTATACTATATACTGATTACCTAGCACATGAGGTATTATTAGTGATTATAAACAGGTTTGTAATCTATACTATATACTGATTACCTAGCACCTGAGGTATTATGAGTGATAATAAACATGTGTGTAATCTATACTATATACTGATTACCTAGCACCTGAGGTATTATTAGTGATGATAAACAGGTGTGTAATCTATACTATATACTGATTACCTAGCAGTCTGTGGTATTATTAGTGATGATAAACAGGTGTGTAATCTATACTATATACTGATTACCTAGCACCTCAGGTATTATTAGTAATTATAAACAGGTGTGTAATCCATACTATATACTGGTTACCTAGCACCTCAGGTATTATTAGTGATGATAAACAGGTGTGTAATCTATACTATATACTGATTACCTAGCACCTGAGTTATTATTAGTGATGATAAACAGGTGTGTAATCTATACTATATACTGATTACCTAGCACCTGAGGTAATATTACTGATAATAAACAGGTGTGTAATCTATACTATGTACTGATTACCTTGCACCTAAGGTATTATTAGCGATGAGAAACAGGTGTGTAATCTATACTATATACTGATTACCTAGCAAATGAGGTATTATTAGTGATGATAAACAGGTGTGTAATCTATACTATATACTGATTACCTAGCACCTGAAGTATTATTAGTAATGATAAACATGTGTGTAATCTATACTATATACTGATTACCTAGCACCTGAGGTATTATTAGTGATGATAAACAGATGTGAAATCTATACTATATACTGATTACCTAGCACATGAGATATTATTAGTGATGATAAACAGGTGTGTAATCTATACTATATACTGATTACCTAGCTCCTGAGGTATTATTAGTGATGATAAACAGATGTGTAATCTATACTATATACTATTTACCTAGCACATGAGGTATTATTAGTGATGATAAACAGGTGTGTAATCTATACTATATACTGATTACCTAGCACATGAGGTATTATTAGTGATGATAAACAGGTGTGTAATCTATACTATATACTGATTACCTAGCACCTGAGGTATTATTAGTAATGATACACAGGAGGGGGTAATCTATACTATATACTGATTTACCTAGCACATGAGGTATTATTAGTGATGATAAACAGGTGTGTAATCTATACTATATACTGATTACCTAGCACCTGAGGTATTATTAGTGATGATAAACAGGTGTGTAATCTATACTATATACTGATTACCTAGCACCTGAAGTATTATTAGTAATGATAAACATGTGTGTAATCTATACTATATACTGATTACCTAGCACCTGAGGTATTATTAGTGATGATAAACAGGTGTGTAATCTATACTATATACTGATTACCTAGCACCTGAGGTATTTTTAGTGATGATAAACAGGTGTGTAATCTATACTATATACTGATTACCTAGCACCTGAGGTATTATTAGTGATGATAAACAGGTGTGTAATCTATACTATATACTGATTACCTAGCACCTGATGTATTATTAGTGATGATAAACAGGTGTGTAATCTATACTATATACTGATTACCTAGCACATGAGGTATTATTAGTGATGATAAACAGGTGTGTAATCTATACTATATACTGATTACCTAGCACCTGAGGTATTATTAGTGATGATAAACAGGTGTGTAATCTATACTATATACTGATTACCTAGCACCTGAGGTATTATTAGTGATGATAAACATGTGTGTAATCTATACTATATACTGATTACCTAGCACCTGAGGTATTATTAGTGATGATAAACAGGTGTGTAATCTATACTATATACTGATTACCTAGCACATGAGGTATTATTAGTGATGATAAACAGGTGTGTAATCTATACTATATACTGATTACCTAGCACCTGAGGCATTATTAGTGATGATAAACAGGTGTGTAATCTATACTATATACTGATTACCTATCACCTGATGTATTATTAGTGATGATAAACAGGTGTGTAATCTATACTATATACTGATTACCTAGCACCTGAGTTATTATTAGTAATAATAAACGTGTGTAATCTATATTATATACTGATTACCTAGCAAATGAGGTATTATTAGCGATGGTAAACAGGTGTGTAATCTATACTATATACTGATTACCTAGCACATGAGGTATTAGTGATGATAAACAGGTGTGTAATCTATACTATATACTGATTACCCAGCACATGAGGTATTATTAGTGATGATAAACAGGTGTATAATCTATACTATATACTGATTACCTAGCACATGAGGTATTATTGCTGATGATAAACAGTTGTATAATCTATACTATATACTGATTAGCTTACACCTGAGGTATTATAAGTGATGATAAACAGGTGTGTAATCTATACTATATACTGATTACCTAGCACCTGAGGTATTATCAGTGATAATAAACAGGTGTGTAATCTATACTATATACTGCTTACCTAGCACCTGAGGTATTATTAGTGATGATAAACAGATGTGTAATCTATACTATATACTGATTACCTAGCACCTGAGGTATTATTAGTGATGATAAACAGATGTGTAATCTATACTATATACTGATTACCTAGCATATGAGGTATTATTAGTGATGATAAACAGGTGTGTAATCTATACTATATACTGATTACCTAGCACATGAGGTATTATTAGTGATGATAAACAGGAGGGGTAAACTATACTATATACTGATTACCTAGCACATGAGGTATTATTAGTGATGATAAACAGGAGGGGTAAACTATACTATATACTGATTACCTAGCACATGAGGTATTATTAGTGATGATAAACAGGTGTGTAATCTATACTATATACTGATTACCTAGCACATGAGGTATTAGTGATGATAAACAGGTGTGTAATCTATACTATATACTGATTACCTATCACATGAGGTATTATTAACGATAATAAACAGGTGTGTAATCTATACTATATACTGATTACCTAGCACCTGAAGTATTATTAGTGATGATAAACAGGTGTGTAATCTATACTATATACTGATTACCTAGCACCTGAGGTATTTTTAGTGATGATAAACAGGTGTGTAATCTATACTATATACTGATTACCTAGCACCTGAGGTATTATTAGTGATAATAAACAGGTGTGTAATCTATACTATATACTGATTACCTAGCACCTGATGTATTATTAGTGATGATAAACAGGTGTGTAATCTATACTATATACTGATTACCTAGCACCTGAGTTATTATTAGTAATAATAAACATGTGTGTAATCTATATTATATACTGATTACCTAGCAAATGAGGTATCATTAGCGATGGTAAACAGGTGTGTAATCTATACTATATACTGATTACCCAGCACATGAGGTATTATTAGTGATGATAAACAGGTGTATAATCTATACTATATACTGATTACCTAGCACATGAGGTATTATTACTGATGATAAACAGTTGTATAATCTATACTATATACTGATTAGCTTACACCTGAGGTATTATTAGTGATGATAAACAGGTGTGTAATCTATACTATATACTGATTACCTTACATCTGAGGTATTATTAGTGATGATAAACAGGAGGGATAATCTATACTATATTCTGATTACCTAGCACCTGAGGTATTATTAGTGATGATAAACAGGTGTGTAATCTATACTATATACTGATTACCTAGCAACTAAGGTATTATAAGTGATGATAAACAGGTGTGTAATCTATACTATATACTGATTACCTAACACCTGAGGTATTATTAGTGTTGATAAACAGGTGTGTAATCTATACTATATACTGATTACCTAGCACCTGAGTTATTATTAGTAATAATAAACATGTGTGTAATCTATATTATATACTGATTACCTAGCAAATTAGGTATTATTAGCGATGGTAAACAGGTGTGTAATCTATACTATATACTGATTACCTAGCACATGAGGTATTAGTGATGATAAACAGGTGTGTAATCTATACTATATACTGATTACCCAGCACATGAGGTATTATTAGTGATGATAAACAGGTGTATAATCTATACTATATACTGATTACCTAGCACATGAGGTATTATTACTGATGATAAACAGTTGTATAATCTATACTATATACTGATTATCTTACACCTGAGGTATTATTAGTGATGATAAACAGGTGTGTAATCTATACTATATACTGATTTCCTAGCAGTCTGTGGTATTATTAGTGATGATAAACAGGTGTGTAATCTATACTATATACTGATTTCCTAGCATTCTGTGGTATTATTAGTGATGATAAACAGGTGTGTAATCTATACTATATACTGATTACCTAGCACATGAGGTATTATTAGTGATGATAAACAGTTGTGTAATCTATACTATATACTGATTACCTAGCATCTGAGGTATTATTAGTGATGATAAACAGGTGTATAATCTATACTATATACTGATTACCTAGCACCTGAGGTATTATTAGTGATATTAAACAGGTGTGTAATCTATACTATATACTGATTACCTAGCACCTGAGGTATTATTAGTGATGATAAACAGATGTGTAATCTATACTATATACTGATTACCTAGCACCTGAGGTATTATTAAACATAGAAACATAGATATTGACGGCAGATAAGAGCCATAGGCCCAGCAAGTCTGCCCCACCTTACCTAACAGTATAAACTTATCTAGTTCGTAGGATAGCCCTATGCTTGTCCCATGCATTTTTAAAGTCCCCCACAGTGTTTGTTGCTACTACCTCTTGAGGAAGTTTATTCCATAAATCAATCACTCTTTCTGTAAAGAAGTGCTTCCTCAAATTACTCCTGAATCTACTACCCTTTAGCTTGAGCTCATGACCCCTTGTTCTTGAATTTTCCATTTTATGTAAAATACCCACAGCCTCAGTTTTACTAAACCCTTTAATGTACTTGAAAGTTGCTATCATATCACCTCTTTCCCTTCTCTCCTCTAAGCTATACATATTTAGGTCATTGAGCCTATCCTGGTAAGTTTTATTTTTTAGACCATGTACCATTTTGGTAGCCCTCCTTTGCACAGATTCAAGTTTGTTAATATCCTTCTGAAGATATGGCCTCCAGAACTGCACACAATACTCAAGATGAGGCCTAACTAATGATCTATAAAGTGGCATAAGAACCTTACTATTTCTGCTGCAAATACCTCTACCAATACATCCAAGCATTCTGCTAGCCTTACTCGCTGCCTTACTACATTGTTTACTAAGTTTTAAATCATCTGAAATAATAATTCCCAAGTCCTGTTCCTCGTCTGTAACAGTCAGTAAAGTGTCATTGAGTCTGTAATTAACATTTGGATTTTTCTTCCCTAAATGCATTATTTTACACTTTGCTGTGTTAAACTTTAGATCCCAGTCGTTTGTCCAATCCTCCAATTGTTGTATATCACTTCTCATTTTGTCTACCCCCCCTGGAACATCCACTCTGTTGCAAATTTTTGTATCATCTGCAAAGAGACATACTTTCCCCTGTAGCCCTTTGCTGATATCGCAGATAAATATGTTAAACAAAACAGGCCCCAGAACTGACCCCTGAGGAACACCACTAGTAACAGCCCCCTCTGCTGAATGAACTCCATTTACTAAGACACTTTGTTTTCTGTCCTTAAGCCAGCATTCCACCCAGTTCACAATTTTTGAATCTAGACCAAGGAGATATAGTTTGTGAATAAGTTTATTGTGTGGGACGGTGTCAAATGCTTTGCTGAAATCTAGATATGCTACATCAACTGCTCCTCCCTTGTCTAATACTTTTGTTACATAATCAAAGAAGTCAATTAGATTAGTCTGACATGATCTCCCTGAAGTAAAACCATGCTGATTTTGGTCCTCTAAATTGTTTGTCTTTATGTAAGTCATAATTCTTTCCTTTAAGAGGCTTTCCATTAATTTCCCTACTACTGAAGTTAAACTAACTGGCCTGTAGTTGCCAGATTCTTCTCTACTGCCCTTTTTATGAAGAGGTATTACATTTGCTATTCTCCAATCATCTGGGACAGCTCCTGTTAATAGTGACTGATTAAACAGATCAGTTAATGGGACAGTTAGCACTGAACGAAGTTCTTTTAAAACCCTTGGATGAATATTATCAGGACCCACTGCCTTTGTAACATTTATTTTTGATAATGCTAACAAAACCTCATCCTCTGTAAAAAGATTACTGTTAAGCTTGTTTCTATTTTGCATAGCATCCCTTAATGTAGACATTGTATCTTCACAATCTTTAGTGAAAACAGAACAGAAGTAATCATTGAGACAGTCTGCAATCTGCTTATCTCCTTCTATTATTCTACCATCAACTGATTTCAATTTTACTATTCCTACCTTATTTTTTCTTCTTTCACTGATATATCTAAAGAATGTTTTGTCCCCATGTTTTACTGACTGTGCTATCTTCTCTTCTGCATCAGCTTTAACCTTCCTAATTAACTGCTTAGTCTTTTTTTGTTGGAGTCTCCATATTTTCATATCATCATCTGCTTGTGTGTGTCTGTAATTTTTATAAGCTATCTTTTTTGTCTTTACAGCATGTGCTACTTCTTTGGAAAACCAAATTGGTTTCCGCTTTCTTTTACTTTTACAGACATGTCTAATACAGTGTGCGGTTGCATCTAAAATGGCACCTTTCACAAATTCCCACTGTTCTTGAACCCCTGTAATAAGATTTTTCCCCTTTAAATAGTTTTTTAGGTATTCTCCCATTAATGAAAAATCTGCCGTCCTAAAGTCTAAAACTTTTGTTTTAGTCTGGGTGTACAGTTCCTGAACATGAATACTAAACCAAACAGATTGATGATCACTGGATCCTAAGTTCTCACCTACAGACACATCTGAAACTGTATCACTGTTTGTAAGTATTAGATCTAATATAGCTTCCTTACGAGTTGGTTCCTTGACTAATTGTTCAAGTGATTCCCCTAGCAGAGATTCAAGAATATACCTGCTTCTAGCCGATCTAGCAGAAGGAATCTTCCAGTCTATATCTGGCAAATTAAAGTCCCCCAGTACTATAACCTTACCCTTCATGGTCATTTTGGTTATTTCATCTAATAACAGATTGTCCAGTTTTTCATCCTGCAATGGAGGCCTATATACAACCCCTATTCTAAAAACATTTTTATCTCCAATTTCCAAAGTCACCCAAATACTTTCCACCTCATCATTTGTTCCTACAATTTCAGTAACCTTTATATTTTCATTTACATACAAAGCAACTCCTCCACCTTTCTTTCCTACTCTGTTCTTTTTAAATAACCTGTATCCAGGTATGACTATGTCCCAGTCATGCAAATCATTGTACCATGTTTCTGTTATAGCTACTAAATCCAAGTTGTCCCTAGTCATTATTGAAATGAGTTCAGGTAATTTATTTCCTAAGCTGCGAGCATTTGTGCTCATGGCACGAAGAATTTTTCTACTAGAATTTCTAGAATTGTTACTTGGACTAACAGTTTTGGCATGCTGTGGGGGGCAGGTGGATATATTAATGCTACCCCCCTTTATTAGTTTAAATGATTTCTAATAAAGTATTTGAACTCCTCTCCCAGATACTCTGTTCCTTTAGCATCCAAATGCAAGCCATCTCTCCTAAATAACCTAGTATCTTTCCAAACAGAGCTATAATGGCCAATAAAACCAAATCCTCGTTCCCTGCACCACTTATCTAACCAGATGATAAACAGATGTGTAATCTATACTATATACTGATTACCTTGCACCTGAGGTATTATTAGTGATGATAAACAGGTGTGTAATCTATACTATATACTGATTACCTAGCACCTGAGGTATTATTAGTGATGATAAACAGATGTGTAATCTATACTATATACTGATTACCTAGCACATGAGGTATTATTAGTGATGATAAACATGTGTGTAATCTATACTATATACTGATTACCTAGCACCTGAGGTATTATTAGTGATGATAAACAGGTGTGTAATCTATACTATATACTGATTACCTAGCATATGAGGTATTATTAGTGATGATAAACAGGTGTGTAATCTATACTATATACTGATTACCTAGCACCTGAGGTATTATTAGTGATGATAAGCAGGTGTGTAATCTATACTATATACTGATTACCTATCACCTGATGTATTATTAGTGATGATAAACAGGTGTGTAATCTATACTATATACTGATTACCTAGCACCTGAGTTATTATTAGTAATAATAAACATGTGTGTAATCTATATTATATACTGATTACCTAGCAAATGAGGTATTATTAGCGATGGTAAACAGGTGTGTAATCTATACTATATACTGATTACCTAGCACATGAGGTATTAGTGATGATAAACAGGTGTGTAATCTATACTATATACTGATTACCCAGCACATGAGGTATTATTAGTGATGATAAACAGGTGTATAATCTATACTATATACTGATTACCTAGCACATGAGGTATTATTACTGATGATAAACAGTTGTATAATCTATACTATATACTGATTAGCTTACACCTGAGGTATTATTAGTGATGATAAACAGGTGTGTAATCTATACTATATACTGATTACCTAGCAACTGAGGTATTATAAGTGATGATAAACAGGTGTGTAATCTATACTATATACTGATTACCTAGCACCTGAGGTATTATCAGTGATAATAAACAGGTGTGTAATCTATACTATATACTGTTTACCTAGCACCTGAGGTATTATTAGTGATGATAAACAGATGTGTAATCTATACTATATACTGATTACCTAGCACCTGAGGTATTATTAGTGATGATAAACAGATGTGTAATCTATACTATATACTGATTACCTAGCATATGAGGTATTATTAGTGATGATAAACAGGTGTGTAATCTATACTATATACTGATTACCTAGCACATGAGGTATTATTAGTGATGATAAACAGGAGGGGTAAACTATACTATATACTGATTACCTAGCACATGAGGTATTATTAGTGATGATAAACAGGAGGGGTAAACTATACTATATACTGATTACCTAGCACATGAGGTATTATTAGTGATGATAAACAGGTGTGTAATCTATACTATATACTGATTACCTAGCACATGAGGTATTAGTGATGATAAACAGGTGTGTAATCTATACTATATACTGATTACCTATCACATGAGGTATTATTAACGATAATAAACAGGTGTGTAATCTATACTATATACTGATTACATAGCACCTGAAGTATTATTAGTGATGATAAACAGGTGTGTAATCTATACTATATACTGATTACCTAGCACCTGAGGTATTTTTAGTGATGATAAACAGGTGTGTAATCTATACTATATACTGATTACCTAGCACCTGAGGTATTATTAGTGATAATAAACAGGTGTGTAATCTATACTATATACTGATTACCTAGCACCTGATGTATTATTAGTGATGATAAACAGGTGTGTAATCTATACTATATACTGATTACCTAGCACCTGAGTTATTATTAGTAATAATAAACATGTGTGTAATCTATATTATATACTGATTACCTAGCAAATGAGGTATCATTAGCGATGGTAAACAGGTGTGTAATCTATACTATATACTGATTACCCAGCACATGAGGTATTATTAGTGATGATAAACAGGTGTGTAATCTATACTATATACTGATTACCTTACATCTGAGGTATTATTAGTGATGATAAACAGGAGGGATAATCTATACTATATTCTGATTACCTAGCACCTGAGGTATTATTAGTGATGATAAACAGGTGTGTAATCTATACTATATACTGATTACCTAGCAACTGAGGTATTATAAGTGATGATAAACAGGTGTGTAATCTATACTATATACTGATTACCTAACACCTGAGGTATTATTAGTGATGATAAACAGGTGTGTAATCTATACTATATACTGATTTCCTAGCAGTCTGTGGTATAATTAGTGATGATAAACAGGTGTGTAATCTATACTATATACTGATTACCTAGCACCTGAGTTATTATTAGTAATAATAAACATGTGTGTAATCTATATTATATACTGATTACCTAGCAAATTAGGTATTATTAGCGATGGTAAACAGGTGTGTAATCTATACTATATACTGATTACCTAGCACATGAGGTATTAGTGATGATAAACAGGTGTGTAATCTATACTATATACTGATTACCCAGCACATGAGGTATTATTAGTGATGATAAACAGGTGTATAATCTATACTATATACTGATTACCTAGCACATGAGGTATTATTACTGATGATAAACAGTTGTATAATCTATACTATATACTGATTATCTTACACCTGAGGTATTATTAGTGATGATAAACAGGTGTGTAATCTATACTATATACTGATTTCCTAGCAGTCTGTGGTATTATTAGTGATGATAAACAGGTGTGTAATCTATACTATATACTGATTACCTAGCACATGAGGTATTATTAGTGATGATAAACAGGTGTGTAATCTATACTATATACTGATTACCTAGCACCTGAGGTATTATTAGTGATATTAAACAGGTGTGTAATCTATACTATATACTGATTACCTAGCACCTGAGGTATTATTAGTGATGATAAACAGATGTGTAATCTATACTATATACTGATTACCTTGCACCTGAGGTATTATTAGTGATGATAAACAGGTGTGTAATCTATACTATATACTGATTACCTAGCACCTGAGGTATTATTAGTGATGATAAACAGATGTGTAATCTATACTATATACTGATTACCTAGCTCCTGAGGTATTATTAGTAATGATAAACAGGTGTGTAATCTATACTATATACTGATTACCTAGCTCCTGAGGTATTATTAGTGATGATAAACAGATGTGTAATCTATACTATATACTGATTACCTAGCACCTCAGGTATTATTAGTGTTGATAAACAGGTGTGTAATCTATACTATATACTGATTACCTAGCACATAAGGTATTATTAGTGATGATAAACAGGTGTGTAATCTATATATATTGATTACCTAGCACATCAGGTATTATTAGCGATAATAAACAGGTGTGTAATCTATACTATATACTGATTACCTAGCATATGAGGTATTATTAGTGATGATAAACAGGAGGGGTAAACTATACTATATACTGATTACCTAGCACATGAGGTATTATTAGTGATGATAAACAGGAGGGGTAAACTATACTATATACTGATTACCTAGCACATGAGGTATTATTAGTGATGATAAACAGGTGTGTAATCTATACTATATACTGATTACCTAGCACATGAGGTATTAGTGATGATAAACAGGTGTGTAATCTATACAATATACTGATTACCTATCACATGAGGTATTATTAACGATAATAAACAGGTGTGCAATCTATACTATATACGGATTACCTAGCACCTTAGGTATTATTAGTGATGATAAACAGGTGTGTAATCTATACTATATACTGATTACCTAGCACATGAGGTATTATTAGTGATTATAAACAGGTTTGTAATCTATACTATATACTGATTACCTAGCACCTGAGGTATTTTTAGTGATGATAAACAGATGTGTAATCTATACTATATACTGATTACCTAGCACCTGAGGTATTATTAGTGATAATAAACAGGTGTGTAATCTATACTATATACTGATTACCTAGCACCTGATGTATTATTAGTGATGATAAACAGGTGTGTAATCTATACTATATACTGATTACCTAGCACCTGAGTTATTATTAGTAATAATAAACATGTGTGTAATCTATATTATATACTGATTACCTAGCAAATGAGGTATTATTAGCGATGGTAAACAGGTGTGTAATCTATACTATATACTGATTACCCAGCACATGAGGTATTATTAGTGATGATAAACAGGTGTATAATCTATACTATATACTGATTACCTAGCACATGAGGTATTATTACTGATGATAAACAGTTGTATAATCTATACTATATACTGATTAGCTTACACCTGAGGTATTATTAGTGATGATAAACAGGTGTGTAATCTATACTATATACTGATTACCTTACATCTGAGGTATTATTAGTGATGATAAACAGGAGGGATAATCTATACTATATTCTGATTACCTAGCACCTGAGGTATTATTAGTGATGATAAACAGGTGTGTAATCTATACTATATACTGATTACCTAGCAACTGAGGTATTATAAGTGATGATAAACAGGTGTGTAATCTATACTATATACTGATTACCTAACACCTGAGGTATTATTAGTGATGATAAACAGGTGTGTAATCTATACTATATACTGATTTCCTAGCAGTCTGTGGTATAATTAGTGATGATAAACAGATGTGTAATCTATACTATATACTGATTACCTAGCACATGAGGTATTATTAGTGATGATAAACAGGTGTGTAATCTATACTATATACTGATTACCTAGCACATGAGGTATTATTAGTGATGATAAACAGGTGTGTAATATATACTATATACTGATTACCTAGAACCTCAGGTATTATTAGTGATGATAAACAGGTGTGTAATCTATACTATATACTGATTACCTAGCACCTGAGGTATTATTTCTGATGATAAACAGGTGTATAACTATACTATATACTGATTACCTAGCACCTGAGGTATTATTAGTGATTATAAATAGGTGTGTAATCTATACTATATACTGATTACCTAGCACATTAAGTATTATTTTTGATTATTAAACAGATGTATAATCTATACTATATACTGATTACCTAGCACCTGAGGTATTATTAGTGATGATAAACAGGAGGGGTAATCTATACTACATACTGATTACCTAGCAGTCTGTGGTATTATTAATGATGATAAACAGGAGGGGTAATCTATACTATATACTGATTACCTATCACATGAGGTAATATTAGTGATGATAAACAGGTGTGTAATCTATACTATATACTGATTAACTAGCAGTCTGTGGTATTATTAATGATGATAAACAGGAGGGGTAATCTATACTATATACTGATTACCTAGCACATGAGGTATTATTAGTGATGATAAACAGGTGTGTAATCTATACTATATACTGATTACCTAGCACATGAGGTATTATTAGCGATAATAAACAGGTGTGTAATCTATACTATATACTGATTACCTATCACATGAGGTATTATTAGTGATGATAAACAGGTGTGTAATCTATACTATATACTGATTACCTAGCACCTGAAGTGGTATTAGTGATGATAAACAGGTGTGTAATCTATACTATATACTGATTACCTAGCACATGAGGTATTATTAGTGATGATAAACAGGTGTGTAATCTATACTATATACTGATTACCTAGCACATCAGGTATTATTAGCGATAATAAACAGGTGTGTAATCTATACTATATACTGATTACCTATCACATGAGGTATTATTAGTGATGATAAACAGGTGTGTAATCTATACTATATACTGATTACCTAGCACATGAGGTATTATTAGCGATAATAAACAGGTGTGTAATCTATACTATATACTGATTACCTATCACATCAGGTACTATTAGTGATGATTAACAGGTGTGTAATCTATACTATATACTGATTACCTAGCACATGAGGTATTATTAGTGATGATAAACAGGTGTGTAATCTATACTATATACTGATTACCTAGCACCTGAGGTAATATTACTGATAATAAACAGGTGTGTAATCTATACTATATACTGATTACCTAGCACCTGATGTATTATTAGTGATGATAAACAGGTGTGTAATCTATACTATATACTGATTACCTAGCATATGAGGTATTATTAGTGATGATAAACAGGTGTGTAATCTATACTATATACTGATTACCTAGCACCTGAGGTATTATTAGTGATGATAAACAGGTGTGTAATCTATACTATATACTGATTACCTAGCACATGAGGTATTATTAGTGATAATAAACAGGTGTGTAATCTATACTATATACTGATTACCTAGCACCTGAGGTATTATTAGTGATGATAAACATGTGTGTAATCTATACTATATACTGATTACCTAGCACCTGAGGTATTATTAGTGATGATAAACAGGTGTGTAATCTATACTATATACTGATTACCTAGCACCTGAGGTATTATTAGTGATGATAAACAGGCGGGTAATCTATACTATATACTGATTACCTAGTACCTGAGGTATTATTAGTGATGATAAACAGGTGTGTAATCTATACTATATACTGATTACCTAGCACATGAGGTATTATTAGTGATAATAAACAGGTGTGTAATCTATACTATATACTGATTACCTAGTACCTGAGGTATTATTAGTGATAATAAATAGGTGTGTAATCTATACTATATACTGATTACCTAGCACATGAGGTATTATTAGCGATAATAAACAGGTGTGTAATCTATACTATATACTGATTACCTATCACATGAGGTATTATTAGTGATGATAAACAGGTGTGTAATCTATACTATATACTGATTACCTAGCACCTGAAGTGGTATTAGTGATGATACACAGGTGTGTAATCTATACTATATACTGATTACCTAGCACACGAGGTATTATTAGTGATGATAAACAGGTGTGTAATCTATACTATATACTGATTACCTAGCACATCAGGTATTATTAGCGATAATAAACAGGTGTGTAATCTATACTATATACTGATTACCTATCACATGAGGTATTATTAGTGATGATAAACAGGTGTGTAATCTATACTATATACTGATTACCTAGCACATGAGGTATTATTAGCGATAATAAACAGGTGTGTAATCTATACTATATACTGATTACCTATCACATCAGGTACTATTAGTGATGATTAACAGGTGTGTAATCTATACTATATACTGATTACCTAGCACATGAGGTATTATTAGTGATGATAAGCAGGTGTGTAATCTATACTATATACTGATTACCTAGCACATGAGGTATTATTAGTGATAATAAACAGCTGTTTAATCTATACTATATACTGATTACCTAGCACATGAGGTGATGATAAACAGGTGGGTAATCTATACTATATACTGATTACCTAGCATCTGAGGTATTATTAGTGATGATAAACAGGTGTGTAATCTATACTATATACTGATTACCTATCACATGAGATATTATTAGTGATGATAAACAGGTGTGTAATCTATACTATATACTGATTACCTAGCACCTGAGGTATTATTAGTGATGATAAACAGGTGTGTAATCTATACTATATACTGATTACCTAGCACATGAGGTATTATTAGTGATGATAAACAGGTGTGTAATCTATACTATATACTGATTACCTAGCACCTGAGGTAATATTACTGATAATAAACAGGTGTGTAATCTATACTATATACTGATTACCTAGCACCTGATGTATTATTAGTGATGATAAACAGGTGTGTAATCTATACTATATACTGATTACCTAGCATATGAGGTATTATTAGTGATGATAAACAGGTGTGTAATCTATACTATATACTGATTACCTAGCACCTGAGGTATTATTAGTGATGATAAACATGTGTGTAATCTATACTATATACTGATTACCTAGCACCTGAGGTATTATTAGTGATAAAAAACAGGTGTGTAATCTATACTATATACTGATTACCTAGCACCTGAGGTATTATTAGTGATGATAAACAGGCGGGTAATCTATACTATATACTGATTACCTAGTACCTGAGGTATTATTAGTGATAATAAACAGGTGTGTAATCTATACTATATACTGATTACCTAGCACATGAGGTATTATTAGTGATGATAAACAGGCGGGTAATCTATACTATATACTGATTACCTAGTACCTTAGGTATTATTAGTGATAATAAACAGGTGTGTAATCTATACTATATACTGATTACCTAGTACCTGAGGTATTATTAGTGATAATAAATAGGTGTGTAATCTATACTATATACTGATTACCTAGCACATGAGGTATTATTAGTGATTATAAACAGGTGTGTATTCTATACTATATACTGATTACCTAACACCTGAGGTATTATTAGTGATGATAAACAGGTGTGTAATCTATACTATATACTGATTACCTAGCACCTGAGGTATTATTAGTGATGATAAACAGGTGTGTAATCTATACTATATACTGATTACCTAGCACCTGAGGTATTATTAGTGATGATAAACAGGTGTGTAATCTATACTATATACTGATTACCTAGCACCTGAGGTATTATTAGTGATGATAAACAGGTGTGTAATCTATACTATATACTGATTACCTAGCACCTGAGGTATTATTAGTAATGATAAACAGGTGTGTAATCGATACTATATACTGATTACCTAGCACCTGAGGTATTATTAGTGATGATAAACAGGTGTGTAATCTATACTGATTACCTAGCACCTGAGGTATTATTAGTGATGATAAACAGGTGTGTAATCTATACTATATACTGATTACCTAGCACCTGAGGTATTATTAGTGATAATAAACAGGTGTGTAATCTATACTATATACTGATTACCTAGCACCTGAGGTATTATTAGTGATGATAAACATGTGTGTAATCTATACTATATACTGATTACCTAGCACATGAGGTATTATTACTGATGATAAACAGGTGTGTAATCTATACTATATACTGATTACCTAGCAGTCTGGGGAATTATTGTAAGTGGAGTGGGGGGTATTATGTGGTGTTATTGTAAGGGGGGTATTATGTGGTATTATTGTAAGGGGTGGGGTTATTATGTGGTATTATTGTAAGGGGGTGGGGGGTATTATGTGGTATTATTGTAAGGGGTTGGGGGGTATTATGTGGTGTTATTGTAAGGGGGTGAGGGGTATTATGTGGTATTATTGTAAGGGGTGGGGGTATTATGTGGTATTATTGTAAGAGGGGTGGGGGTATTATGTGGTATTATTGCAAGGGGGGTGAGGATATTATGTGGTGTTATTGTAAGAGGTGGGGGTATTATGTGGTATTATTGTAAGGGGGGTATTAGGTGGCATTATTGTACAGGGGGATGGGGGTATTATGTGTTATTATTGTAAGGGGTGGGGGTATTATGTGGTATTATTTTAAGGGGGTGGGGGTATTATGTGGTATTATTGTAAGGGGGTTGGGGGTATTATGTGGTGTTATTGTAAGGGGGTTGGGGGGTATTATGTGGTATTATTGTAAGGGGGTGGGGATATTATGTGGTATTATTGTAAGGGGTGGGGGGTATTATGTGGTATTATTGTAAGGGGGTGGGGGTATTATGTGGTATTATTGTAAGTGGGTCGGGGTATTATGTGGTATTATTGTAAGGGGGGGGGGTATTTTGTGGTATTATTGTAAGTGGGGGTGGGGGTATTATGTGGTATTATTGTAAGGAGAGGTAATCTGTTTATGACCAATAAGAATACATTTGATATTTTCTGCTAATGAGGCAATTGTCTGACATCTCCCGTATTCTATCGCTCTACACCCGTTCAGCCCTTACGCCCCCTCCCTTTTTGCTTCCTCACACTTTCTGCCCCGCCCCCTGTACTTTCACCTCTCCTCCCTAATAGAGGTTTCCCCTCAGGGAATAGAAAGATACACAGAGATCACCTGTTCTAAATCCGGGATAATAACCCTTCGCCTGCCAGAGAGACCTGCATAGCATGTAATCCCTTCTCTGACATTTAGACTTGCACAGCACTTAACCCTTCCCTGACATTTAGACTTGCACAGCTCTTAACCCTTCCCTGACATTTAGACTTGCACAGCTCTTAACCCTTCCCTGACATTTAGACTTGCACAGCACTTAACCCTTCCCTGACATTTAGACTTGCACAGCACTTAACCCTTCCCTGGCATTTAGACTTGCACAGCACTTAACCCTTCCCTGACATTTAGACTTGCACAGCTCTTAACCCTTCCCTGACATTTAGACTTGCACAGCACTTAACCCTTCCCTGACAGATAGATATGTACAGCACTTAACCCTTCCCTGACAGATAGACATGCACAAGGCTTAACCCCTTACCTGTACACAGCAG